>NC_044061.1:7701906-7704983 GCF_902167405.1 Gadus morhua | reverse complement strand
CCCCCCCCCCCCCCCCCCCCCCCACTGCAGGAGCCTAATGTCACATGGGAGGCGGTGCAGACGTGCAGGCGGTGTTCGGGGTCACCGCTGGTGTGCTCCCCCGTAGTGGGGCCCGGCCCGGCCACGACACGCCGCTGCTTTGGTGATTTGTAAGCCGATTTGCGGCCTTATTTCCCTTGGCCATAGGCAACACAGACACACACACACACACACACACACACACAGACACACCCACACACATGCACTCGCGCACGCACCGAAAAACCTCCATAAAGAGAGACGTGCACACAAACACACACACACAGTGGCCCGCACACTGACACACACACATTTACACACACACACACACACACACACACACACACACACACACACACACACACACACACACACACACACACACACACACACAAACACACACACACACACACACACACTCACACACACACACCACAGAGCATGCACACAAACACACACACATACACACACACAAACACACACACAAACACACATATATACAAAGGTCCTCCCAGAGGGCAATCTGTTGTGAATCACATTACAGCCATTTCCCATTCCGTAGGTGGGCACTGGTCCCAGTAGAAATCAAATATTTATCATGTTGTATTAACCCCCACCACATCTCCAGTCCGGCATACACACACACACAAACACACACACACACACACACACACACACCAAACACACACACACACACAAACACTCCCACACTATGGTTCTATCAGTGTCTCCACAAACAATACACCCTGAATTCATTATGCTATTAGGACGTAGGTCAGGGGCTGTTTTCCGTCAAACACTCTGTGTCCGCGCGCAAGTGTACACACACACACGGACACAATCACACCATCGTTCCGAGCCCCCCACACCTGGACACACCTACACACGTAACGTGTAATCATAGCGTAAGCCCTCTGCTGCCTTTGATTGTGTTAGATCAATAAATTATCGTTCTGATGCAATAGATTTCGCGATACTAAGTCAAGTCATTGCATTTGGACCGTGATTCTACACAGGCCAGGAAGACCCTCTGGGCCATAAGCCCCTTTCCCCAAGCCTTCCCTCTCTCCCTCCATCAGTCACTGGAACTGTTCCTTGCTAAAGGGGGGAAACGTTTGAACCCAATAAATAGACTACACCCAATACATCTGCTTATGGACTGGAAGCATTCGTCTCACTGTAATATCCCGCGGTTCTGAACAGGGAGAGAAAAAAGACAATGGCATGAGGATGATTGTTTAGTGGGTGCTACCAGTGGAGGTGAAAAGCCGCGCCTGCCAAACACATGCAGAGACCAAAGTGCGCTCTTTTCCATACTTTCCCCTCACCTCACATTTTACTCTCCACCCTTCTATTCTCCTCTGTCACCTCCTCGCCACCCTTTCTCACACTCTCTTTGTCTCTCTTTTCTCCCATCTACCCCTCATCCTCTCTCCTATCTCCTCGCCAAATCTCTTTTATTTTCCCCTCTCTCCTCTCTCCTCTCCTACCTCCTTTCCACTCTCTTCTTTCCTCTACCTCCCTCCTCCCCAATCCTCCTCCCCTCTCCTTCCTTCCCCTTTCTGCCTCTCCTCTCTTGCACTTCTCCTCCTCTCTCCTCCTCTCTCCTCCTATTATGCAGGCATCCAACCCCATACTGCAATAATCAATAAGCCTGTTGTTATGGTGATCAAAAGGTACATCCTTTTGATCCCCCCCCGTCCCGCGTCCACCCCCGTCCCCTCCACCGCCCCGTCCCGACCACGGCAGCGGGTTCGAGACTAATGTCCTTGTCACCGGATGAGAAGATGAAGTGTCTTATTATCAAACACACTGGAATTGTACGATTACTATGAATACCTGAGAGATCCATCTGGTATCGGCTCTGTCTGCTCTTCTGACCTAGTTGGCTATCTTGTGTGTGTGTGTGTGTGTGTGTGTGTGTGTGTGTGTGTGTGTGTGTGTGTGTGTGTGTGTGTGTGTGTGTGTGTGTGTGTGTGTGTGTGTGTGTGTGTGTGTGTGTGTGTGTGTGTGTGTGTGTGTGTGTGTGTGTGTGTGTAAGTGTGTTTGGGTGCTTGCGTGTGTGTGTACTCTTTGCAATCATATGTGAGAATATGTGCTCTTGGCACTGCATGCGTTTCTGTTGTCTGCCCCTGTGTTCAAACCACCTTTATGTGTTTTATGTGGTTGTATAGTACAGTACTGTATATATATGGGATGGGTAGGGTTTGCCTCTGCAAAAGTTTATGGGTTTGAACCCCAATGTCCACAGCGAAATAGGCATCACCTCTTTCCAGATGCCTAACCCCTACCTGCTCATTTATAACACTGAAAATCACTCACTGGATAAGGATACTTTGTCACTTTTGGTAAAAGGACAAATGACAAAACAGTAAATAAATACTACACATATATAAAAATGTTGTTTTTTAAATATGCATGGTTGTGTTTGTGTCTATGCCTTTTTGACACTGAGAAGTTCCCCTCCTCTGTTTGTCCTCAACTTTCCTCGCTAGAGGGTAAAAAGACAATTGTCAACCGTAAAAAAAAAAGAAACAGAGGCAGCCGAGGCACATTTTATCTCCATACGGCTGCTACAAAGGGCAACGCAGACCAGGCCAACGTTAAGGACAGATTTATAGATGTAAATATTTTAAATACTCCATATTTTTACAGGCGGTCATATTTTTGCTGTGTTATTTCTTTACATTAAGTTTGAACATTTGCACTTAAAACCCTGCCATTTAATTATGTGTAACCGGCCTAATAAACAGGACTTTATGGTGCCAGTAAATCAAACAAACAAAAAATGCACTTCAAAGTGTTAATCTCACATATTCTGCGATAAAGAACTATCAATAAAAAAAATGAGGTTTAATATGAAAAATGTGCACAGCTGAAAACCTTAAGTAAATGTAATAAATGTGACTAACATACAGCGTAAATCTGACCTGCTGAAGGTTGTTAATTTGAAATATTAGGCTATAATTTGCTATAAATAACTGTTTATTACGTGGGACATCCAGCAATAAGGCCTAATGTTATGTAGTTATCGGGGAAGTTTGGTTGGAGAAGAAATA
>NC_044061.1:7644406-7696906 GCF_902167405.1 Gadus morhua | reverse complement strand
GAGCGCACGATGCGTTGGTCACCTGACCAAAACTCCGGATCACGTGACCAACATCCCATCCTCGCCATTTTGCAGTGTGGCAGAACACAGAGGGCCACTTTTTATGGCTAGCGAATAAAACAAAGCGTTTCATGTTTTGAGGCCAAAGACCATCGAACATTTCCGGATCAGTGAGTACAACGCTGTTCAAGGGCAGCACATGTAGAATAAGGATCGTTATCCATTAACGCAAACATCATTCCAATGTCCTTGTACGCTCATGTCTGCAACTATTTTCCCTGTAGCTCACATAAACTCGCATGTGTGTGAGTCAGAGTGTGTGTGTGTGAGTGTGTTGGTAGCAGCAACTTAACCATGAGGCTAACTCACTAGCTGTCAGTGACCGTAACGCCCTCTCTTTAACGTGTTGGCATTTTCTCAACCTCATAAAAGTTGGATGTACATCATCGCTGTCAACTCGAGGTCCACTATTTAGATATGTTGGGTGGCTGTCTACTGTCGGGTGATCGGATGTCTGTGCCCAAGCACTCAGGGCAATCTCTATCTACCCGGAACGTGTCGAGGGAGAGACATATTTTTAGCTTCTGACATAACCTGTTGTAAATCTGTGGCTTCTCATCATCATTCCTTTCTATGAATCCAGAGGTTGCATTGGACATTTATATTGCTGAATATATCCGACTTCCTGATTTCCAGGGTATCCCATAGCATTGTTGGAGCACAAAGGCAGAAGTCATTAAGGGAAGTTGTGGTTAGGTGAAGGCAAAAGAGGGAAAGGGATTTCCACCACATATTCGGTTGCTGCTTTTTCTTTTTTTTTCTTAAGCTCCAATGTTTATAAACACATTCCCATGATCATAGGCAATCATGGCCGTACTAGGGTGTGTTGCTGCTGTAATCTTACCCTTCTGTTATTTGCATGGAATCCTAGCATCAAGAAAAAAGGGCAAAAATGTATTTCTGAGGGTAAATCAAAATAATTAATGCAATTTAAACAATGTTATTATAGCGATATAATGAAAAACTTTGTAAAAACTTAACGTGACACCCATTCTGAAGGCTTTCAGTACCCTTCACTATCAGAAGCTTGAAAGCTTCAAAGGGCGTGTCTTATCATGTTACATTCGCCCCGGGCGCTGTGTTTCACTCAATACCCTGGCAGTGTTATGATTCAACTTTCAAAGCTATTCATCTGACTTTGGATGTCGATGTTCAAGTTTTTTTTAGTTTTTTCATGTTGGCACTGTATCCAAAGCGACCTACAGTGATTGTAGCAAGTCTCCAATATGGGTATATGACCTTTGCGCAATGGAGTTTGTTTCCAGAGAGTCGGCTATTGCAGAAGACACCACAAACACATCTCTCTCTGCTTCTGCTAGGTCAGAATGAAGTGTGCAAGCAAACAATCCCCTCATTCTTTTCCCTTCTGTGCTCCGTCTCTCTCTCCCAACCGGCAGGTAATGGAGGAGATCAGCGATGTGGCTGTGCTCATCGCTCATTCCTCTCCAGCCTCGACCACAACCATATCCACCTCCACGTCCTCCTCTGGAGGCCCGCCTCCGGTGGCCCACAGCAGGCAGGTGCTGGCGGCGGAGCGGGAGGTGTGCCAGCGGCTGCAGCAGAAGCAGGCCGCCGACTCGCTCATCCAGGTCATCCAGAAGCTCAGCAAGATCGTGGAGAAGCGCCCGCAGCGGCGGTGCACGGTCGCTGGCCAGAAGAGGGCGCCGGCCCAGCAGGGCTCCGGCAGAGCAGCAGGCGGCGGAGGAGCAGTGGGAGGCTCCGATGGGACCACGGTGAGCCGAGGAACCTCACCCTGCAAGAGAGTGAGGCGGAGCTTCAAAGAGGAGGCGGTGACTCCCGAGGCCCGCGACAGCATGAGCCCCGACCCCGCCGCGCTCTCAAACAACATGGCCCCCGCGGCCGCCGACGACGCTGAGGTCGCCGACATTGGCAGCCGCGCGGGCGTCCAAAGCAGCCGGACGGTGACGTGCTACCAGTGCAGCCTGTGCCGCTTCCTGTCCCCCACGCTCGGCCAGCTGAAGGAGCACCTGCGGCAGCACGACGAGCAGCACAGCGACCTGCTCCTCATGTGCTCCGAGTGCCACTACACCTCCCCCCACCAGGGGGAGCTGGAGGCGCACGTCAGGCTGCACTTTGAGGACGACGCGGCGGGCGCCCTGCACACGGGGCTGGCGCCGCTGGTGAGCAGCTTCGAGGACCTCCGCGACGGCGAGAAGGAGGCGGCGCTGAGGCTGCTGGAGCGCCACGCCCGCGCCGCCGACGAGGAGGACGGCGGCGGCGTCAAGGCCGAGGGCAAGGGCGAGTTGTGCGACGTCGGCGGCGAGGAGGAGCTGTCGCAGAAGAAGAAGTGGTACAGCTACGAGGAGTACGGCTTGTACCGCTGCCTGATTTGCAGCTACGTGTGCAGCCAGCAGCGCATGCTCAAGACCCACGCCTGGAAGCACGCCGGCCTCGTCGACTGCTCCTACCCCATCTTTGAGGACGACACCGGGCCGCTGGCGGGGAGGAAAGACGCCCAGGCTACCAAGGCCGCCCCCCCCGGCCACGCTTACCTCGCGGCCAGGGAGGAGGTGATCATGCTGTCGCCGGCCCTCCAGGAAAAAGGCCCCCAGCACAGCATCCCCGGCGCCTTTCAGGTGCAGCTCTGCGTGCCGATGGCCGTCGAGAACGAGAGGGATCCCATGAGCCAATCCGTGGAGAAGCACAACGGAGATCCCATAGCAGCAGCAGTAGAAGACCTGGAGCTAGGCGGGTTGGGGGAGTACCAGGTGAAAGACCTAAACACGGAAGAAGAAGAGGAGGAGGATGAAGAACCACCCATGGAGGAAGTCCAAGCGAACGCCGAGGCTGAGATGGCGGGGGACCACGGCCACAGCTCCCAGACGGACAGCCTGCTGTCCTCGGCCCAGAAGATCATCAGCTGCAGCCCCAACGGCGCGGGACACATCAACGTCATCGTGGAGAGGCTGCCCTCGGCCGAAGACTCCGTCATGGCCGCCAACGCGCCCCTCCTCGGCCCGGTCATGTGCGGCTCGGACGAGAGAATACCGGACAGAGAGGAGGTGGTGGAGGAAGAGGAGGACGAGTCGCGCCCCGCGGAGGAGACTGTGATGCTGGACACCGCAGGGGAGGTGGTGAAGGAACAGGTGGGGGTCACCTGGGAGGTCGAGAGCGACCTCTGCGTCGAAACTACCATCTCGTCGGCGGTGGCTGCGACGGAGGCGGCGGTCCAAACCATCGCGAGCAGCGAGCCCCTCCGCGACGAGAACGTCCCCCCCTCGGGCCGGACCCGGACCAACTCGGAGTCCCTCCGCCTGCACTCTCTGGTGGCCGAGGCCCTGGTCGCCATGCCCATGAGAACCCCCGAGCCGTACAACTGCAGTGGCGGCGGGGGTCCTAGGGCCTGCCTCAAGACCGTCAAAGCCCGAGTGCAGAGTCCCGGCGCGGGCCAGAGGATCCACGAGGGCCCGACTGCTCTGGTCGAGCTAGAACGTTGTGCGGACGCCGAGGGGGAGGAGGATGTCGGCGCGCTGATCCCCCTCAGGCTGGGCCTGGTGGAGGTGGACGAGGAGGGTCCCGCCGCCAAGGCCGGCATCAGCCTGTCCCTGCTGACCGTCATCGAGAGGCTCCGCGAGCGCTCGGACCAGAACGCCACGGACGAGGACATCCTGAAGGAGCTGCAGGACAACGCGCAGTTCCACAACGGCGGCGCGGCGGCGGCGGCCGGGGCGGCGGACGACGTGGCCAGTATAGACCGGGGGGTCTCCACGGTCACGGACGGGGGTCTGGTGGACTACATCCCAGGCAGCGAGAGGCCCTACCGCTGCAGGCTGTGTCACTACAGCAGCGGCAACAAGGGCTACATCAAGCAGCACCTGCGGGTGCACAGGCAGAGGGAGCCCTATCAGTGTCCCATCTGCGAGCACATCGCCCTGGACAGCAAGGACCTGGAGAGCCACATGATCCACCACTGCAAGGCCAGGACGTACCAGTGCAAGCAGTGCTCCAGCACCTTCCACTACAAGGTGAGCTGAGACGGACGTGCAAGCCTTCTTTTTGATCTGCGCCTCGCACAACCTTACGTGTATATTTTTTGCGATTTGTAATTTAAGCTAATGTTAATATGTACTAAATGAAACCGGTGTAGCCTAAATGTTCCGTCTAGAGGTCTGGATATGCCATTGTTTAAGCCAATGCTCTTACTGCATTGACAAAACGTGTGCATCTTGCCAGTTTTCAGAGGCTGTGTTGGGATGAACTTAAATGACCCCTGGAAATACTTTAATGCTGCGATCATTATGTTCGAGAGAAGGCTTATCGATCAAGTTTCTTCTGCAGCATTTAATTAGGGGCGTTCAAACGGAAGATGTGTGTGGATAGATATATACTATAGGATAGATATCTCCAGAAGGGCCGATGTCTTCTGCTGCCTGGTGGTGCACTGCTGTTGCAGTAGTATGCCGACTTCAGCAGAGGTGAGGCTATTGATCCCCTTGCTACATGAGAAGCCGAGCGGTGGGCTACCGTCGATCATTAGGCTCATCATATTATTCAGGCCAGGTTTGGGAGTCCATGGAGAGGGCATTTGGCAGAAGCTCCTAGCGAGAGAGAACCCTATAACTCCGGGAGTGCTTGAACTGTACTGTCAATCAACCGCTTTTAAAAGATGGACGTTCTCTCGTCATTTTCCCTTCGGTCACGAGTGGAAGAAAATTCCAGTGATGGAATTTTTATGTTAGGCTAAATCATGCATGATTCTACTGCTGCACTGCATCCATCTACTCCCATCATGTTTGAAACTACGAGTGCAAACGAACGTCATTCAGCAGGGGTTCATAAGGCAATCTCACGGCGAGACTAGTTTATCAATTTCGCACAAAAACAAACGTCGGTTGTAAGAAAACACCAAAAAAGTGAACCCAAGAGGGTGTAATTCTGAGCAGAACACATTGAGGGGTGTATCGCTGATGTCGCCTGGCTTTCTTCCATTCAGAACCTCTTGAGGAGCCACGAGCAGGAGCGGCACGGGCAGGGCCTCACGGGCCCCGCCCTCACGCCCCTCGCCGAGGCCATGGCCGCCGCAGAGGAGGTGGAGCTCGCCATGGAGGAGGGTAAGATGGCCGAGAGCGGGGCGACTGGGGAGTTTGAGGAGCTTCCTTACTTTTAGACTTTTAGAGCATCAGGCAGACACTTTTATCCAAAGCGACTTACAATAAGTACATTTGTCAGAGGAAAGAGAAATAATATATCCGTCAGTACAGTAAAGATGTTCTTGGAAACAAGTGGCACGTACTTACAGTTGTAAGGTTAACCCCTTCCTTGTATCCAACAAAGGTAGCTAGGATAAGACGCTACACAATGCAAGCTTTTATTTTCACGAACATAAAACACGAAGTGCCAAGACGTACAACATACAATAAGGGTGTACATTAAGTGTATGGGGTGTACATAAAGTGAAATTGGTTCAAACACAACATCAAAAATTAGTAACTATGCATGAATTAAATTTATATTCATAATTTCAATTTATCATTATCTTTATTAAGTGTTCTTAGCGACGTTTACTGTATTAAGTGCTTCTTTGTGATATCTTTGTTTTATCCGTTGACTTTAGAAAGCAGCATGCCAAAAGTGTACAAGTGTGACGTGTGTGACTACACCAGCTCTACGTACGTTGGGGTGAGGAACCACCGGCGCATCCACAACTCGGACAAGCCTTACAGGTGAGCCCTCCACCTGGCCCCTGGCCATCAGTCCTCCATTTTCACTTTTTTTCTGCTTCAAATTGGTGAAAGAAGAGTACTTAAGTTCGGAATGGATTAAACATTTCATAGTATTTAAATCTTAACATGCAATAGATCCTAAAATTAATATTATTACATTGTGGGAAAAAAAGGTTCCACCATTACAGTATTGGTGCAGGTCAATCCAAATGTTCTTATGATGCCAAATTAATTTGGATATGTATTGTTGGGAATTCTAAGCCACCATGTGGGTTTCCTCGTACATTCCAAAAGCATATAGCCTACACAGGAAAATCTGATTCAATTTCTTGGTTATGTCCAGCCTTTCTTTCAGCAACAGAAACAGCTTTCTCAAAATCTCCTTATATGGCCTTTGATTTGGAGCTTCTTTACGTGTCATATTATAAAAGACCACTAGGGAGCAGTAGCGGCTAAGGAACGAATAATGCCGTATTTTTTCTCATCTCAAGTGTAAAAAATGCACACATTTACAAATGTTTGAATACATCCAAATTAAATGAATGCAATTTAAAAAAAAGTTCAAAGTAAAGGTATATGGTCTGAAATGTAATTAGGCTTAGTAAAAATAACCTAGCTATCTAAGAACTGACATTTCTAATGCACTTGGGAAAAACTGAAGGTCAGAAATCATGATCATGATGAATCTGTACCAAAGATGAGGGATAGCTCGTAATATGTTGTGTTGTCGCAGGATTATTAGACTAATTCAAATAGCAAAGTTCTCCCTTTGTATTTGGATTTTAAACTGCAATAAAGGTCAGTGAAACCAAAATCCATGACCCAGTCCGAGAGAGGGTTAAGCTTCTTGGACAACTATAGTCTAACACCACGGTGTGTGTGTGTGTTGATGTTTGGCATTCTGTCACTGCAGGATTTCGAGTGGCGTTTTTCAGATACATCACTGTTTATAACGCTCATACACAACGACAGCACTAGTTTAAATGTGTCACATACTTTGCATTGGTCGTCACCATGGGGATAACACCCCCCCCCCCCCTTCTAGAACTCTCAGCCCAAAACTGATTTATTTTGGTCTCAAGCGTTCGAATTTGAGCTTAAACGGTGAAAGTGAAGCTTAAACCTTCACTTTAAAAAATGTCTGGCTACTCCTTCTTCTACTCTATTACTAAAAGGTGTCACAGTTACTACATCCACTGCCAACAGCTTACTGAAATTAATTGAAAATTAAGCATATGATTGTTTGTTATTTTCTGCAAATTGACTCGTTGCAATCATGCCATCGGTCCTCTTGTGTTTTCATGGGGCTGTACAAGTAACTAAACAGAGTTTCAAAATAGAAACCAGCTAATCTAGATATCAAGCCCCCCAAGGCTCTGATTTCCAATCCATTAGGGTTTAGATATGGTTGACACTTTGGCACATGATTATTTTCCCTTTTGGCTGAGGAACTGCTGAGTTCCCATCATCTAAATTGACATCTAGCAAGTTTATTTGAAAAGTGGATTGTCTTATTTTTAATGAACTGAGGAACTAGTCAAAAGTCCTCGTACTTAAGTTGAGTTCTCAAGTTACAAAAGTTTTTGTACCTTTTTTTATTTTTTAAATTATGTTTTGGTTACTTTCGCATCTTACTAAAAACTGCTTCCAACTGACTTGCTTGTGAGTTGAGAGAGAAATGTCGCAGTATTGTTTCACATTAAATTGCCCTGATTCTTTCTATCTCGGATAAGTAATCAATAGCTAGTACTACCATTCAACAGGGAGACAATTTCTTAATATCATATCATAAATTATATATATTATGTATTATCCATCATATAATATATGACATTTCATTGGTCGTTTTTCCCTATCACAACAAGTCCCTTAAGATTCCCTAGTAGAATCTTAAGGGATTTCTCTGTGCAACAAAGCCTTTTCTGCGAGCCGAAACATAAAGGATAAATGTCCAACCCTGGACGCACGGATATATCTTGAAGTGCGTGAAGATAAACCGAGTGAGTAGTGACGGCTAAATGCAACCTTAACATGAGACATCATCTGATGATATGGTCCTCTCTGTTGCCTCTCCACTGGTATGCAACCCACTCTAGCCCTGTTGTATTTATAAATGCAAAAGGTGCTTGTCAAACACAATCCAAGCCTGCATCTGTCTGGCATCCGGCGATGCTGTCTTGGCAGGAGACCCGGTGCACTGCCACCATATAAAGCACCACTCTTTGATGAGTGTCCCGGTGTTGTAATGCTATGTCGCTGTTGAAACCTTGCTTGTCAAGCAAGCGGTGGGCGAATATACAAACATATATTTGAGACATCCTTGTAGATATACCGTGCATCTGAGAGTTTAACGTGTGTGTGTGTGTGTGTGTGTGTGTGTGTGTGTGTGTGTGTGTGTGTGTGTGTGTGTGTGTGTGTGTGTGTGTGTGTGTGTGTGTGTGTGTGTGTGTGTGTGTGTGTGTGGGGTCAGTCACACTGTAAAGCTTAATTAATTTACAGGCCTTGCCTATAATGACAGAGACAATGAACGCCGGGCAGGGTCGGCTCAGCCTTATAAAAACTGTCTGTTGTTGCTGTTGTTCGAAACGAACAGCTCAGTTCCAGTAAGTGTATTTACAAGGGACTGTCTCACTATGGACAAGAAGGCACATCGATGGTTAAAGAAACTGCATTTTCCAGCTATTCGCATAATTTCTACAAGCCCCACTTGCTACCCTTTTTCATACCAATTTATCGTAGGGTTGTAATTGACGATATCAAATAGTGAAGTCCTAGTTATATTTTAAACTACCTAATTTACTCTTGGCAAAGTCAATATTTTAAATTGGACCTGGCACATTTAATATTCGTATTACAGCAACGTTCTAAGCACACGCAAACCACGCGTTCAGGAGTTAATTTGATTCGATTTGAAAGATATTACCAAATCCAAAATCCTCTCCACCCACCATCCCTGCATTCCCGAAAAAACAGTCAGTTTTCAGGCTTTAATCCCATTGGCTGGTACAAACCAATCAACTGACACCTCAGGGGTATTTACGTCCCTTATTGCCTCGGTATCACCAACCACTTTGATATCAAGGGTGCCACCGACGTCGTCCTCCGTCTCATGTTCCACGTGTACTCCTAAGTGGAGGCTACTTTGCTGATTACAAAGAGCCAGGCCGTCGAGCGGTAGAAGGGTGCTCCACTCCGAGGCTGAAAGGCTGTGCGCTCCAACCTCAACGTCTGTTATCCATCTGTGGAGATCCTTTCTGCCTTTCCCCTACCAGGGAAAGATAATGTAAATGCCATTTCATTTTATTTGGGTAAAAGTGTAATTTTCTGCAATCTTGCGGTGATTTGGGTACTTTCCCCTTTTCACACTGAAATGAATGTAAAGACGGCAAGGTGATTTGATTTGGATGTTGTCAATAGTACCCAACTCTTGTACAGAAAAACAACTTATTGTATTATTACCCCTTTCTCTACAACACACATAGTCTTACACAAAGATGCGCACACCAGCAATCTAAGTTGGGAAAGCTTAATGAATATTTTATTCTAAACTACGGAAGAGGTAATTGTCTATCACCGAAAACACTGCATGTGTGCTAGACACACCAGTATGAACCATTGATGGTTGTTCTGTCTGGAATCTATCCATGCACATTTCATGTCATTGTTATAATGAATGTCACATCTGCGTTGAGCATGTGAAAACAGCACTGGGAAAATGGCCTACACCATATTGAGCCTCCAAACAGAACCTGTCCCCATTACTGCATTGGTCTTCTCTGTAATACCTTATTTCTTGATTCAGGATTTCAGGGTGGTATTTGTTTTTATCCTTTGGAAATGTCAAAGCAAACTAGTACGAAGTATAAATAACCACCTTTTTATTTTCCAACACAACTGTCGTTTCTCTGCGTCGGGTTTCTTTGTGACTTACTGAGCTTTTACGTAACATGCTCGTAGGGTCGTTTTGCCCTCTTGCTTCTCGTTTGTTGTTCACTTGATATACTTACGCATACTTTGTTAAATACCTACTTGATGATGCCAAACACTCCACAGTGTTTAAAAGCCAAACACAAAGTGTTTAAAAGTCGACGGGAGTTAATTTCCCGGATAACAAATGGGTGAAAGCAAAATCACGAAGGTCAAGCACAACTTTCATAACTCTATTCTGAGTGTGCATTGTAAAATAAACTCTGTGATCCTCAGAAGCCCTTTGAAAAGCAAGCAATTCAGTCGCCTACTTGGTGACCATAGCACACAGAATCACTCTTCACCCTGTTGCATGTTGACCTTCAGACCGTCTGCCCATCCATGCTAGTATGTTGAGCAGAATCACAAGGCCCTCCACGACATTAAAGCACTTGAGCGTATTGTGTGAGTCAGGAGACTCAAGCCACAAGAATAAGTCCCGGCGTCAGCCTTGGTTTCCTTCAAAGGATAAAGCTGGAGCACCTTACACAATGCGATGGTAGATGTCGTCAACAGTCATGGACACTTCTTTTTTTGATTCATGGTTTACGGAGGTTTTCAGTGAACACGCTGAATAAATGATAGCCTCTTCTCGAGGGCAAAAAATAAAAAGATAACTATTCAAAAACCTCCAAGCGAGGCCACGTGCACTTTTCTTTCTTCGACTTTTTATGAAAATGAAAACAAATAACCCTGTGGGTCTGTCCAATGTGACTTGGATCTATTTTGCGACTTTCAACAGTTTATCCTCCCTCACCCTTCTCTTCCAACACCACCCCCCCCCCCCCCCCCCCCCTCCTCCTCTTTCGGCCAATCAGGTGCTGTAGCTGTGACTTTGCCACCACCAACATGAACAGTCTGAAGAGCCACATGCGACGCCACCCCCAGGAGCACCAGGCTGTGCAGCTGCTGGAGCAGTACAGGTGAGGGGTCGGTTGGGGAAGGGTACACTCTACAGCTGGCCTCGTGTTGTGATCCTGGTAGTGACGGATGTGGGAAATAGTGACGCAAGACTGCTTTCATTATTGTGTTATTGTTTGCTTTGGAGGCTGAGTGTAACTGTTTCGGTAAAACGCTCAGTATTGAGACGGTTTCTTTATTTTGACGCCGGAGAGAATTAGCGCCGTGCGCTTCTACCCGTGTCCTTGTCAATTTGTCTACAACTAAGCAGTGATAAATGTTTCACGGTGGAATCATGGTAGCTAGATGCCACAGTGTTTTCGTTTGGATGTTATTGATAGCACCTCTTGAGACTCTTGTACACGCAAACAAACACACTCAGCTTATTGTCTCATTCCTCCTTTACTCTGCACCAACACAAGGACGAACACACACACACCAAACCTTTTCTATAGCGAAATGTAATGTTTCGTTTTATTCTCGCGATTTAATGTCTGCACGTTGACCGTGGCTGCGATTATTATTTTTGTTGAAATGAAACTAGGCACACATTTAATGACCCATCATTTTCTCATTGTGACCTGACAAGGATTATTAACTAGTAACTCAAGTTAATAAACAGCCCTGTGCGTAGCATAGCACGGGATTAGCCTGCAACCGGAGGTACGTTCAGAGTTGCGTTGTATTATAAACTTGACTCAAACTTAGAAACCGCTGTTTTTATAGTACCTTAGTTTAAGTAACCTTAGAATTTTAAAACTAAAAACATTGTCGTTGTACTTTCTTCCCTGCTGCCTTTCCAACACGTACCATGGGTGATGCTGGTTTGGAAACATTTAAATATATGATAACTCTGTTTATAATATATAGGGTGGACCAAGCAGGAATGGATTAAGTTATTTTCTTGCGTACATATTTTCTTTGCAATTTAACATCTGCCAAAGAAAACTATGGAAGGGTAGGCAAATTGTTTGTTGCATTTAGTTTTCCACAAAGGGCTCTCCTTGTTAAAATTTGAATAAACAATTATGTTTGGGGGTTTTCTCTCCAGAAAGAAATAATGATGGAAAAACAAACTTCTTTGGGTAGTTGGCAGAATTCTTCTAATCCTTGGAAAGGTGTCGTGTCAGGGATTCCCATTTCCACGGTCCCTCGCGTTGGATATTTAGTGGATCAAAGACGAGTAAAGTAATTGGGATGGGAGAAGCAGTGTTTTGTTGACTGGACACAATGGCTCTGGATTTTGAAAGAGAAATCCCCAGCTACTCTTGGCTAGAATAAGAGCCCTCCCAGTGAATCCACTTGAACACAATACCAAGCACAAATTATGTCACTCTCTAACTGATTGCTTGGTAAATTTCTCAATATCGTCCATACTTCCAAAGTTTGTACCCCTCAAGCCTCCCTCAAATAGTCACATTGCCGTGTTGGATAGAGGAATTTAGTTATTTATCAAGGTCTTCTAATATTCAGTCAGAATCATTTTTCCACTTTTATATCTCATTTATCCATCACCGTGCTGATGAGAAGTTCAAATCATTTGAGGATTAGGCTTCATTGAGTCCCACCGTCTGAGCGTTTCTAATTAAAGTCAGCCATTCTCCGTGGGGACCTTGCTACCCCTCTTTTCAGGATCCCAGGGATTTCTCTGACCTATTGAAAAGTAGCCTTTTTTCTTTAGTTCCTGGCTTTTTCTTCTTTAGTTCTTGCCTCTCCCCTCCCTTCCTCACCTGAATTCCCTACCATTCCTTTTTCTTTTCACTGTCGTTTTCTCACAAAAGTCAAGGCGGCAACCACAGCTTTCTTAATTTCTTTTTCAGCAACACCACTTCAGTTACCCTGAACCCCAATTGCTTCTCTCTCTCACCTGCGTGTTACACGCCTTTCTAGCTTCCCCTGGGACTTGAGACGTAAACCCTGGGGACGACTCCCTTAATAGAAAGGAGAACAAGGATTAGCAGAGCCTCCGCAAGCATATCAAATCAACTTAACCAACCTGATCCGCTTGCGTTGTCACCCTCGCTCTCTTTCATCTCCCCGCCTCACTCTCTCGCTCCCCCTCCACCCTTCTCCCCCTAGGTGCTCGCTCTGTGGCTACGTGTGCAGCCATCCGCCCTCGCTCAAGTCCCACATGTGGAAGCACGCCGGAGACCAGAACTACAACTATGAGCAGGTCAACAAAGCCATCAATGAGGCCATCACCCAGAGCAGCCGGTGAGCGTCGGGTCCCCTCTGGGCTCCACAGAGCCTGTGTAGCAGTATGGATTCGCTATTGTCCTCAGCAGTCCTCTATAGCAGACTGCATGGATACATTCCATATCCTTCCTGATTTAATGGCAGGGTTTTCTCCCCCAGCACGCATCGAGTCATATTTTTATTCCGATCATTTGCACCCTGCTAGAATTTGAACAAGGCGCTGTTGAACACGCACCGCCACTGCATGACAACCAGCGCCAGAAGAAGTCGACTTTTAGAAAGACGCATAGCAAAGTAACCCCTCAGAGGGGTTTGAACAGTTTGGCCTTGTAGTGATGCTTCTCTTCCTCCCGTCTCCTGCATCCTTTTACCTCCCCGTCTTCCCCTGTCCCCAGCGGCCCCCAGAAGCTGTCGGCCGTGCTGGAGCCGGTGGCAGAGCGCTCGGCCGCGGGATCCCCCCGGGACCAGGCCCCCAGGGGCCCCATCGAGGCGCCGATCGCCTTCACACCAACCGCCCCCGCCGCCGCCACCACCCCCTCACCGACGACGGAGCCCTCAGCGGTGGGCCAGACGATACCCAACGCCGTCGAACTGTCCCAGCTGTCGACGAGCATCGAGTTGCAAAGCGCCACGCCTCAGCCGCCACACGCGCCGGCCTCCCTCTCCGAGGGGCCCAAGCCGGCCCCGGGCCCACCGGCCGCCGGGCACGGCCCCGGCATGGAGTACTGCGTGCTGCTCTTTTGCTGCTGCATCTGCGGCTTCGAGTCCACGAGCAAGGAGCGCCTGATGGAGCACATGAAGGAGCACGAGGGCGACATCATCAGCATCATCCTGAACAAGGAGCAACCGCAGCCGGTCCTCCAGCCAGCAGGGGGCGACGCAGCACAGTGAGGCCTTAGCATAGGATCTTTACCTCTCTCTCTATCGCTCTAGTCCGCCTCTTTCTAGATTTTTGTACACTCTGACTTGATGATACAAAAATACCATGAAGCACCCGCCTAGTAAAACACGGATGGCCAAATGCCTTGGCCCCCAATGCACACGGCTGCATCCCAAGTGATCTGTTTTCATCGTGTCGTCGACCGCACGGTATCTACCATAACTTGAGCCAGTTTGTACCTCACAGAAGCAACCACACAATCTCTTCTCTATATGACATGGCATTTGTTTCCTTTGTATCTATTATCTTTCACATATTGAAGGCAAGGCAGCTGTAGTAATTGCTTTTGTAATATTTAATGTATTTATCCGTTTTACCTCCGTCACTCAAGCCTAGGGGAAAGAATTTTCTCCTGCTATTGTTCAAGCTCTTTCATGCCTGGGGGTATGAATCTGTTTTTCCTTCCAATATAATTTGAGGTTTATATACTTTGCATGTTCAGTCTCTTGTTATGCCGTTTGAACAGCCTTTAGTCCCGTTCGTTTTTTAGTAGGTTTTAGCTAATAGTTTCTAGATTAAAACTTATTTCACCATTCTTCAAGGTAATAATTTTTAAGAGGATATTCGAAAAAGGGAAATGGGGGTAGTTAAATAATTGATCAATCTGGCTCCATGGATCACCGACATGTTGTATTCTTTAACCTTGATTGTGGACACATTAATGTGCTGTGCACATTAGTCACAGGTGTAACCATTCACCCAGCATCTGTCATGTGTTCAGTTGCCATGGAAATAGCCCTGGCAAAATTCAGCGGCAATTTCCCTCGTTTTGTTAATATAACGAGAGGGCCGTTGCAGTCGGTGATGTAACAGCTTGATTGTTAGTAAAAGAAAAAGTGTATGAGACTAGTACTTCAGCTATTGCTGAAAGGTCTTAAAGCCAGAATTAAATATTTAAAGATAAAGGAAAATAAATAGTTGTATTTATTATGGTTTTATTTTCCTCTTTTTTTCCCGCATAAAGTCCATTCATGTTCTCCAGCGTCAGGGGTTTATTCACCAGACCTCCCTCCCGTGGTTAGTATTCCTTCCCCCACACCAGCACTCTACTGGATACTGCTAAGTTCAACTTCAATTCACCCCAGTGAGGTCGTAAAGGTGAGCAATTCAGCCCAGGAGAGAATTCCAAATTCTCCCTAAATGTAGTCCAAAATCCAAATGGAGAAACAACTAAAACATTCTATTGGGTAAGTTAAAGGACTAGTGACATTTTCATTTTTTAAAATGTCATTTGCAACTTCACCCGCTAAGCCCAAACCTTTAGAGCTGTGATGACTCAGGAGTCTACCTCCAGGCTTAAACTCGACCCACCATGATTCTAGACAAATTAGTCCAAAGGTTATGAAAATGGATTGTTGTAAGGGTGTTGGCAGAGTGTCAGACTGTAATAATCTTTCAAACCTCACACGCTACTTGACATGATGTTTTGTTTCTTCAAGCCATTAACTGGGCCTTATTTGTTTTACCACCACACCAACGGAGGTAAACGGATTGAAATGAGAGCATCCATATTCATGCACACTCTCCCCTCTCTTCTTTTGATGTTTCATAATGGCTTGCTCAGTCTATCTCATCCATCTCGGCGGGCCATTGTGCAGGCAGAGTCTGTCATCACAGAGCAGATTATCATTGGATGTCTTATCATTGTCTAGGATTCCAGGCACTCGGTTTTCTTTGAAAGAAACTGACAGTGTGTGGATATTTTCAATAAACAACCTTCAGTTTGAGTGAAGATTGTATTTATCTGGTGTAGACAGGGCCGTCCATACAACCGCACCCTGAATCCAGTGTACTGGCCTCCGTACCTCATTAGCCTCATAGCAACTCTGGCGATGAAATTATCATTAAATTTGGGTTGAGGGGGTTGTTTTCCCATGTTGTCCGCTTACACTGTTGGCTGCTGTTGACTATAATAATTATGTAATTTCTCAGTTCAGGTGGTCATGGCCTTTTTCATGAGTGTGAATACTGATCATTTTGGAATGGATGATTCTGAAACCCTTTTTTTGTGTTGCATATTCGAAATATTGAAAGCGCCCACCTCCCCTTGGTTCTTGGAATGCGTTTAATAGCCTCGCCACAACCTTTGTATTAGTGTCAAATAGTCCTCAGGCAGTCCAAGCGCAGTGGAACAGACAATTTAAGTGCCAAATATGTCTTCAAATTGATCATTTATAACATGAAAAGCTCTATTGTAAGCCACTGAATGTGAAGGGAAAAATACATTATTATTTTTTATTATTTTTGAACTAGTTGCCTTTTGGTTCATAAGTGTAACAAAGACGTATGTAGTCTGCTTTTGTGTCATACTATAGTTATCCATATTATAACTATTATTATTTGAAGCCCTGAATCGAATATCCCTCCCAGGCACCCACACGAAAGGTGAAAGGCTTTTGTTCCAACGAGTAATTATTGAATTGGTACTGTATTTTTGCTATGTATATACTGTAGTTTAATACTGTAGAATATTAAATATAAAACATTTTTTTCTTCAAAGAAGAAATAAAATACTTTTTTATGATTGTTTAAAAACACTACAGCAAATTTCTATAGGAATGTGTGAGTTCATGGTGTTTATTATTTTTCATTAATTTTTACTTGTATTTAAGGGAACTGATATTTTAAGAAGAAAAAGAAACACACACACAACTGGGTGAGTTAAAACCAAAGGTGCTAGAGAATGTGTAAAAAAAAAAGAAAAACATGAACTCTGTGCTTATCTGTTGACAAAAGTTTTGTAATTCAATATGGAACCTGCTCCCAAACCTTGATGTGATGCTTGCTTTGTTTTTATTTATTATTTTGGGAACATCATAGGCAGTATTATGTCGCAATTTTGCCATTGTATTTTGGTAATAAAGACTGGGAAATAGGAAGAAAATAATTCTATTGGTCGTTTTGTGTTGATTCAAACATGTCATGAAAGTTTTGTGGGAAGGGCTTTAACTAACAAATACCTGCACTAGAAAAAAGTCCTTCTGAAATGCTGCTTGGAAAACAAGATCTTCATACTCTTGTTGGTCCTGTCACAGCTGGGCCGAACAACGCTGAGCCCCTAAATTATGGTTGTAAAACCTTCTACAGAAGGCTTTCCCTAATCTTCATTGTGGCGTGCGTAACCCAACAGAACATACATGTTTGTTTCCAGATGGTATGCCTGTCTGCCTGACGGTATGCAAGTTACCGAGGTAGAGGGGGAAAATTTAGAAATTGGAATTTTAAAACATTAGTTTCGACCTTGCATTGCATCACCACAACTCCTCCTCTTCCAGCCTACCAACCCGTCTGCAACGGGTTGCATTTCTAAAAGTCCGGTCCAGCAGACATAGTCCTGTGGTCCACAACATTGAGACCATTACATGGAGAGATGGAGTGGGTTTGAACAGACTTTTTTTCTGTTTCTGCGAGGCGTACAGACGGTACCACCCGAGGGTAGAAAATACCCATTGTGTGAATTTATTAGTGATTTGGAGCTGCAGGGTTTGGGTTGGGTCAGTGGGAGGGCTGGAGCTGAATTGCATAATAAGTTACTGCAAGGCTTTATCCAGAGTTCTGCATAGTCTGAATCCATATATGTAGCAGACGGTGTAAGACTGAGGGTTTTATGTAAACATATTTATAGATATATTACTCCCTTGTTTAACCAAACATTCCCATAAAAAAGCCATCACTGTCTGAGTTGGATGGCGTATCTTTTTAGTGTTTGCAATAAATCCCCTTATTACTTCCACCTCTACTACATTATGTCCCTCATCAAGATCTTCTATTTGTGTCATTATAGCAGCTGGGTTTATGTCCTGAAAAATAAACACTCTTCAAGGTCCCCTCGAATCTCTAAAACTAGTTGGTATTAAAAATAACGACTGAAAAGGATTCCGCAGCATATAAACATCATTACGCACATCAGTACAACATGTGCCATTCATTCAGTGAAAGATTGTAAAAAAAAGCAGTGTGAGGACTTCAGTTATTCATCAGGAAGCACACATAGGCTGCTGTATTGAAAGCACTGCTAAATATTAAAGTAGAACCATACTATAGTTGATCGATTTCCTCACCAGATAAAGTGCATGTTTGAATGGTTCTTTTCTTCAATGTTGGGCAAAGTGCAGTTTGTTTATTTCAAACCACCTTTCTCTCTCTGTGCTGAATTCCTTTCATTTGCATCGGTTATTCCTCTATTGGAAGCAAAGGTTCAGAGGTCAAAGCACAGCTTTTCTTCTGCGTTTCTGAAAAAAAAGAGTTTGAATTATGTTTTTGTCGGCTGTATCCAAAACGAAAGGGATATTCTACTATGAATGCAATCTTTTATAACTCTGATATAAAGCATAGACCAACGCAATGCAACACTCGCCAAACATTTCTAATTTGTTTGGAGGTTGAAACAACATGATTGGTTGCGCCCGGGTCAATAAATGTTTGAAAGTTATTTTGTTAGGACGTTGTTTTTTGGACCTTATTTGAACCATGATGTTCATTTGATGTTATTCTACAACCCGAGTTTAACAATCTATTAACGGTCATTATACTTTCTCTCCAAAGCAAAGAAAGTCTAGCAGTTGAGTTAGCTTTGATCAACAATGCTGAAAATCTGCCCGTTTTCATATCTATACATAAATAGCCCATTTGAAAGTCTTCAATAGTTTAAATATTTTATTTAGAAGTCTGAAAAAAGAAACACATTGACTCAACAGAATGTAGTAAGAAAAATGTGTATTTTCTGTAGAATCTACAACTGATATCCAGTACTATCCTAAACCTTCTGCTTCTTGCTGTATCTCAGTGAGTGGTTGTGTTTCCAGCATGTTTGTTACCAACACGTCATGGACATGTTTCAAGTGTTTGCTTGTGGAAAGGTCCAGCTGATTTAAAATTCTCACCCAGCATAAGTAAAAAAGTATGGAAACGTAAGACTTCCCTGCCGAATTGTTGTGGAATTAATGGTAGGCAACACAAATAATGTCTGTTCTATAAGAACCCTCCCCTTCTTCCATGGATTCTCCATTATTTGACCCTTCTCTCCCGCTGTTGTCATGTTTAAATGCTTTCATTGCGCGGGTGAGAGTGAGATCACACCCTCACACTATCACACTCTACACTATCATGCTCGCACCTGGTGGTAACATAGGGCCCTTTAACTGCAATTTTTTCTAGCTAACAAGTCACAATCTAGACTGGAAGGCAAAAAAAAAATGTTTAGTTTTGCGTTGGATTTCAATAATTAGGTTATTATATGGCCATTTATACACAAATAACTTCAACAACTGCCAATCAATGTCTCAACCGATGATTGGTGAATTATTCTATTCAGAGCAAGTCGATTTTTTCTTTGTGTTCGACAGCTTTGACAGACTTTCACTTAGGCTACCAACACTGGTAGAATGAAATGGCAAGTG
Source organism: Gadus morhua (assembly GCF_902167405.1). NCBI lineage: Eukaryota > Metazoa > Chordata > Actinopteri > Gadiformes > Gadidae > Gadus > Gadus morhua. The sequence continues at coordinate 7,677,761 of NC_044061.1, read as the reverse complement.
CATAGATGCCCGCCAAAGCACTTACCTGAAAGTACTGGATAATAGGCCTAAATAATCGTTTGGAGGCGAAATACAAAATAAATTTTACACATTTGTACATTATTTCTCATTTATGTTGGATAAGTCATTCGAAGAAATATAGTTAAAAACGGTTATTAATAAGGCTATTATCATTCTTTTTTTCTCCATAGCCTATTAACAATTGTCATTTACCTGAAGTTGCCATAATGAATCCCTGTATCATAGCCGACAATTCTTGTCATAAATGACATATTCTACATTGTTCAGTTGATATGGAGTTTAAATTGAAGTGATGCCCAAAGCAATAAAGGTGCTAGCAAAACAGGAATACATATATGTGATTGGGATGGTCACCGTCACAACTGAGCAAGCCGGGCTATCAACAACCAAATAATTAATAACCCAAAAGTAATACAAAAAAACATTTAAGCACAACTTTCACAGCCTTTCACACACAAACTTTCCCACCCATCCACAAATGATTATAAAGAGAGGGTGACGGCAGAAAAAGTATGGAACTGTAATCCCTTCTTATTAAAGCATAGAAGTCCTGGCCTCCTCTGACTGCTGCTCTAAAGAAAAAGTATAATCTCTGTCATTTTCATCCGTTTACAAGATCAACTCTTCTACCTCTTAAACCGTTTAACAGGGACAGCGTGAAAGTAGTGATAAGTAGAGAGGAGAGAAGGGTTGAGTGGGGGTGGGGGCAGCGGTAGGCTACAATGAGGTGAAGCTGTAAAAGAGGGCTGGCGGGGGCTAATACAATTGTAAGAAAGTAGAGAGAGCTACTATTCAAGCTTTGATTTTGAGGGAATATTTTTTGGTGGTTAACTCCCCGATTCTTCTATATAAGTAAGCCTAACAGAGTGTAAAGTTAAAGTCGATAAAATGCCATTTTGTGTTTGCTTAAGACCTGCGTGTATGGGTATACGAGTGTGTAGCTTATCTGTAATGTAGCCTTTAGCCTAACAAACTCCTAGCAGGGGAACATGGTCCCGAGAGGTTATGGGTATGAGGGTGTGGGTGAGTTTGATGGCAATATTTGTGTGGAGGTATCTGTTAAAGTTATGTTCATACAGTATACGTGCGTGTTTGTTTGTTTAGGAGATGTATTTCCATCTTAGTATTTGTGTCTATCGGCTATCTGCTTATTTCATATAGTGTGTGTGTGTGTGTGTGTGTGTGTGTGTGTGTGTGTGTGTGTGTGTGTGTGTGTGTGTGTGTGTGTGTGTGTGTGTGTGTGTGTGTGTGTGTGTGTGTGAGTGAGTATATGTGTGTCGGCACGGCTGAAAGTGCCGTAATTAAACATTCAGCGCTTCCTTCCCTGATAATTCCTTTTTCAAACAACAGTCCTGCCAATTTATTTGCTTCAACCTCTTTGATGATCCTCACCATGTCGTCTCTTTTACACACAGACTTTACTCCAACTCCGACTTTACAGATTCCAAGAGTTTCCTGTTCTACAGAGTAGACTGTTTCTAACCCCCCAGGTGCAAGTCAGCATGGGGCAGATCCATACACCGACAAATTCTCTTTCCTTATTTAGTCCATCCAGCATTGTTATTGTAGAAACTCCCATATTTCAGCAGAACTAACAACGAGTTGTATAATAGAGTTCATTGTGAATATATATCACAAAATGGCCGCACTTGGGCTTCATTAATGAGATATAGGCCTACAGCCAGATCAAAGAGAATACACTTGTGTCTGTGCCTTACAAGAGTGTGTAAGTGTGCGTGAACATAAAGGAAGTATGTTGCTTTAATCTCACTGGATTTTCTTTCCTTCGTTGGCACACAATTGTTATGTCATTAAATGCTTTTTTTTATTCCCCAGTTAACTGACTCTGATGAAAATGCAATGGATTTCTTACAATCTGTGTCTGCTTTAAGATGTTACGCAATCAAGTTCACATTTAGTATTTTTATTCTCTGACATTCAAACTGTTCTTCTATGAAACAACATTATTTAAGATTGAATAACTTGGATTCCTTTTGAATTGGTTTATTATATAGATACTTCCTAAGATTTTGTCTGTTATCTAGTTTGTGTGTGTGTGTGTGTGTGTGTGTGTGTGTGTGTGTGTGTGTGTGTGTGTGTGTGTGTGTGTGTGTGTGTGTGTCTGTGTCTGTGTCTGTGTCTGTGTGTGTAAAGGCCATTCTCTTTAAAGGATTTTCTAATTTCAGTGAAGAAGATTTTACGTTGGATATATCACATTTAGGCACTGAACATTTAAGAGATAAGAAATTCTTTGAACATTTACGGAATGGTGAATGATAACAAGACGGGGAATATATACCAGACATATTATTTATTTGTAAAGTATTCAAATACTAAATAAAAACATTTACTTTTGTGAACAAATAATTTGAGGAACCTAATTTGTTCATTCCAAAGCAAACGACTGCCTTTTATCTCACTGCAGTTATATTCTCTCTCTTCTGTTATCTCCAGGCCTAAGCTATTTGTATTCAAAAACCTATTTACAAAAGCTAGCAAGTTCAGTAGAATGCAATTGGATGTACATTTTGTTTTACTCCTTCAACGATGATTGTTAAACAATCACAATTGGCTTTTATTATTCAATTGTAATAAAGTCAAACTGTCAAATCCAATCGGGAACAACAACCCCCACGGTTAGCTCTTGGAACCCACTGATGTTCTACAGCTTGGTTTATAACCGACATTTTTAAATACTGTAGCGACACTGCGTAGAAACCATGGATTCTTTTAGAGTTTAAGTGTCATGTAGTTGTTATTGTATTGTCAATTGTTATGCCAGTTGTTCCTTTGTGCATTTATTTAAATGTTTTACCTGTCAATCTGTGTGAGTGGTGAATCAAAGAGGTAAAAGGGTTTTGCAGGGAGATAAACGAGGGAGAAATTGTCAGCGTTGTGTATGTTGGCGGTTTGTTTTGGAGTTCAGTCTTTTTGTCTGTTTATCACTATTTCTCTGCAAAGTCTTTATTTGCCCCAACAGTAACCTGGGTTTACACCAAATAAAACAATGTGTTGTATAGCTCATAATCCTGACTGGGCATTCCTCTGTCCCATGGCAAGATAGTTACTTTGGTTTCAGCAGTGAAACATTTTCATCCCTGCTCGGTGAGTTAGCTATCTGTCGGGTATAGTTACAAAGCTTTGTTGTTGTGTTTTGAACGCACCAATAATGTAAAAAGATAGAGAGGCCATTTTCCCTGCATGGTACACTGCGTGCACTGCCCTCGCCCGCAACTCCGAGAGACCAACACAAAAGGCGCCCTGCTCACATCGAGTCCAATGTCCATCAAGACGCCAAGATACAGTGGAAAGGCTCTCTGGAAAGCTTTTCACGCACAACTGGAAATTTGGGCCAATGCTGGTGGCGGCTGTTCAGTGGAGATGAAAGCGCGGCAACTCGATGTGTTTATCGGATGAGGCGCTGTCATGTTTGCTGCTCCTAAGCACAGAGGACAGATGTGAATAAGTTGCCCTAGTAGGGGCTCTGAAGAGGCGTATCTTACAGTGTGTTGGGACAGTTCTACTGCGCTCAGAACTGTGGTAAAGGCCGATGACAGCCGGGGGAAATATGCGGTCCCTAGCAAACGAGATCGAGAGCCTGTCTTTGTGGGCATATGCACGCATGCCAGCATCCATGCAGAGCGAGCTTGCCCAGGATAAACAGGATCATTCTCCAGGCCCTTTCTCCTACAGTGGTACACACACAGATCCGTCTAGCCTACACGCCTACTTTGCAGAAGGCCCTTGAGTTGGCCGTAGAGAGGGAGCTGGTTCCATGGGCAGCTATCTTGCTTCTCAACCTTCGCTCCCCTTCTTGTCTGGGTCCAAGGGTATGCTGGGGCTGCATGCAGCCTGGCCACCTGGTCAGAGAGTGCCTAACAGCTGTGAGGACCCAGGGAAATGGCTCAGGGTCCATGTAGTTGGGTCATCTTCTTGAGCTCAACAACGCAGCAAGAAGGGGCAGGGCTCCACCCACCCAAGCGTTCTGGAGCCTGTTGACCTGGTTGGGTGGACCTGTGTGGGGGATTTTTGGCATATTCCTGTCACTGTTTAGGGGGTGGCCTGTTCAGCCTGGGTGGATACAAGGTCCAGAGATCCTGGTAAGACCAGACATTTAACCAAGCTGAACAGAATTGTTCTGCTTGTGAACCCGGCCACAGGGGAGAGGGCAACCATGAAAGGAAAGGGGGTATCTGCTTGGGGTGTAAGATTGTCCTCCATCCATTGTGGGTAGTGGCTGTGCAGGACCCCTGTATCCTGGGGTTGGACTTCATGCAGTGGATGGGCCACCAAATGGACCTGGAGAGGGGGGCTAAGATTGCCCCCCCCCCCCTCTGGGGGCTGGATATATCTGCTATATCCAGTCCCCACCGACAACAGTTCAGGTGGAGCAATCACTTCCACCCACCCTGTCTTCCTGATCACCGTCTATCGACCCAGTCCTCCCACTGGACCTTCCTCAACCCTTCCTTCTCCCCCCCATTCCCTCATGTCCATCTTAATGCCCCTGCCCACTCACATGCCCACCCATGGGACCGCCATTCACGAGCACACTCCCTGTCAAATGTCCATCTAAGCTTCCCCAGGAGATGCAAGTCTGCCTTCCAGGCCCTCCAGGGAGTTATCACCTCAGTGCCTTCTCCTCCTGACCCTACCCTGCCATTCATCCTAGACACTTACACTAGTAACTTTGGCATCGTCACTGTTTTGGTGCGGGAAGGGCTGGCAGTAGAGCGGGTGGTAGCATGTTACAGCAGGACATTTAACAAGATTCAACGCAACTACTGTGTCACCCGACTTGGCTCAGCTGATGGCTGTCAGTGTTGTCAGCTATTTCAAATGCTACCTTGGCGGCCTGCCCTTCACTGTAAGTACTGAGCACTCTACGATCCGGTCACTCATGTTTTTTGCAAGGAGCCAGAATGGCAGGTCGCAAAGTGGAACTTTTGTGTGGCCGTTGGCGTACACACTGCCTGGAGGGCCAGGAGCAGAGACAATAGTGAACGCTTTAGTGGGGGGGGGGTGATGATTAGCACTTCTGGGGGACTGGAGTCTATCCACAGGACCAGGGTAGGCCTTGTGGATCCTGTGTTTTTGCAACTTGGGAAGCATTCTGGACATGCAGAAGGACCGCACTATTCCTCTGAATAAAGACAGCTTGGAGGAGCGATTTCATCGCTGTAAAGAGCGACAGCTGGCCGTTGTCTCGGCTAAGCACCAGAGGAACTGGAACACTCATCTGCCTAGCTGTGCAAGACTCAACCTCCTGCACATCGGCTCTGCTGATGTTGGGTTGTTTCCGGTATTAGTTAATGTCGTTGTGTATTCTGATTTCTGGTTGGATATATTTGTGGATGTGTTTTCTGATTTGTGGGGGATTGTCTATTTGTCATGTTGATTTCTTTAATACAGCTGTGTCCTTTGACTTGTTTTTTCTGAAATTTTTGTTGTGTTTTAGGATTAGTTTTTTTATTTTCTTATTTGTTGTAATTTGGCCACTGTATGGGGCTCCCACTAAAGCAAAGAGAATACACAGCGATGAACATCATTAAACATTAAAATGTTTGTGCCCTGATAATCCATCTTTCAAACAAGAGTCCTGCCAATTTATGTCTTTGATGATCCTCAGGCCTTTCATGTCGTCTCTTTCACACAAACTTCCCTCAGCCCTACGCCCAGAGTGACCTGTTCTACACTGTTTCAAACGATGCAGATCCAAGTACACCCATGACTTATTTAATTCCTTTTGTTATTAATTCCATCCAGATATTGTATCCCATGTTTTAGCAGAACAACTAACATAACGGGTTGTATAATTGAGAGGTCCTTCTGAATCTATTGATAAATGGCCGCACTTGAGCTTCATTAATGAGTTATAGGGCTACAGCCAGATCAAAGAGAATGCACTCATGTCTGTGAGAGCTTACAAGAGAGTGAGTGTGTGTGTCTGTGTGTGTGTGTTTGTGTGTGTGTTAGGTGTGAAACTGTGCATGAAGGAGGGTGTGATGCTATAGCCTCACTGGATTTCCTTTCCTTTGTAAGCAAACAGTTTTACACAAACAGCTTTTTTTGTTCCCACATAATTGGCTCTACGGAAAAATGCTATAGAATATTCACAAACTCTGTTTGCTTTAAGATGGAATTAAGTTCTTATTTAGTATTTTTTCTTTTTACAAATAAACTCTTCAATATTAACAGTCCTCAACATACAAAGTTCTTGAACCCAACTAAAGATTTAACTATAGCCTAAAGTTAAGTCTTAAATTTAACTATAGGCTATAGTTAAATCTTTGGTTGTGTTGTGTCATTATCGGATAACCACTTTGAAACTGGTCATTATGTTGATACTTCATACGAAACTGGATGTTCACTGTAGTTTTTGTGCGTGTTTTTGTGTGTATGTGTGCAGGTGTGTGTGTGTGTGTTTGTGTGTGTGTGTGTGTGTGTGTGTGTGTGTGTGTGTGTGTGTGTGTGTGTGTGTGTGTGTGTGTGTGTGTGTGTGTGTGTGTGTGTGTGTGTGTGTGTGTGTGTGCGCGCGTTTGTTAAGACCATTCTCTTTAAAGTGTTTTCTACTATGAACAGAATTGAATAGGAATTTGAGCGTGGGATATCACATTTAATCACTGAACATTTAAGAGATAAGATATTCATTGAACATTTAAGAAATGGTGAACGATTTCCAGAAAGGGAATATTTACCATCCCCTTATTATTTCTTAGTAAAGTATTTAAATCAACTCCAGTTGTCTTGTCCGGAATGTCGTCGGCCTATGACCTCTGTAAATCAATGACTACCTTAAATATTGATCGAGTCTCGTAGCCTTCTGTATCAGTCTGCAAAACAGAAGTTTTGTATTCCATTAAGTTGAGGGGGATATCATACGGGACCTTATCTTCTTTTACTCAGCTCTGCTTCTTCTAAATCAAACGGGCTGTTATTGTAATCTCATTGAACAGTCAAATCCGATTTAAAACTACAACCCACACGTTTTCCTCCAGATAGCCCGCCAACTGAAATCCGAAAGCTTAATCATCACAAGTCACATTTCAGGCAAACATTCACCGTGTTTTGCTTTCCAGTGGCGATGTATGACCCTCTGCCTCCCGTGGTGTTGAGCCACGGACTGCACGGCGCTATCGCATCCCCGGAGGTTTTAATCACATCTGAAACTGAGCAATAATAAAGCCTATCCTGTTTCGCCTTGCCCTTTCACACATTTCTGCACGGCGCCACCCTGCTTAAACAAGACAAAAGAGTTTGCTTTGCCTGCGGATGGTCGACCGACCTACTCCGCTCCACGGCGCATGCGCGCAGTATATCCGAGAGGAAAGAGGAGAGGGGAGACCATTGGATCATTCATCCCACAACACGCTGTAGAGGCGGCGTGAGGCTTAAATGTAAGTTAGAGAGTGTGTCTGCGGAGCCGTGTTTTGTTGCAAATACGCAGGATGATGTTTGAAATGAAAAGCGAGTCCGTTAAACCGATAGGCTGCGCGCAGGCTGCCGAGATCGGCGGAGTGATGGGATCTGAGATCTCACGTCAGTCTAGCAGCGGCTGCAACTAGGAAAAGCCGATGCAATGCAGGCCCTTTGTCTTAAACAAAAAGAATGAATGAAATGGAAGACGTGGAATGAAACCAGACACCTGTGTGGTTGTGAATGTAATGCGTACTAGATCAGTGTGTGTTCTACCCCGCGTCAGTACGTTGAACCCATCATCATCATCATCATCATCATCATCATCATCATCATCATCATCATCATCATCATCATCGCCCTCCTCGTTTCTCTGTCTGTATCAGCTGGATGCCTGCCCTAGTATTGAAGAGAGGACAGCAGTTCCTGATGAATGGTGATATGTTCTGCAGATGGTGTGTGCTTGCACGGGTGAATTGTAGCAGTTGGGGGGGCTGGTGGTGTAGTATGTGTGTGCTCATTAGGCCTACTACTACTACGATATCCAGAGTTGAACCCAAAACACTCAATTTAATCGGGGTCTCCATCCAACCACCCTTCCCACCTAGCATACATGAGTTTGTGAAACAACAACAACCTCACTCCCATTAACCCCATTGAAGTATACGTTTTTTGTTTGTTGTGCTGTTGTGGGCCTGTGTTGATGTGTAAACTTTGTGAATGCCTCTGCTGTGTGAATGTACCACCGATTTCTGCAAACTCTTTGGTTCCAGTGAGTGGACATGACAGCCCTGCGTCAGAGGAAGGGCAGCAGGGCCAGGGATCCCCCGCTAGCAGCGGACATCCAAAAACCCCTGAAGACCAACTGTTGTCCAGACCATCGCGCAGATAGCAGACTGCATGGTGAGTGAGCCATCTTTCTCCGCTAAGCAGTGGCCATGACCTTAAGCCCTGCTTAGTGTGTGTGTTGCTATTCAGGGGAACTGCAAAGGAAAGGATAGATGATTCTGTCTGTTATGAATGTTGACCCGACTTGGCTACTTTATTATGTTGTATTGCTCCAGTAGATTTATTACACCAGATCAGTACTTTATTTGCAACAAATTGAATTTTATAGGCTCACACTTCTATTGATTTTTTTCTTGATTGTATACACACAAAAAATGGAACTATGCACAAAATTCTGAAAACTTGTAGCTCATGTATCAACTATAAGACTCCAGACTGCTAAACTCTAACTGTTTTCACATTTTTGATAAACTCTAAGCACAAATCTAATCATTTAGCACACTTGTTACACCTGGATCACACTGGCCTTCACAACGCAACAACTAATTAACAAGAAGTCTAACTCACTACTCACCTGTTCAAACTCAACTGGCAAAATACTTCAATCATGTGTCAGAGAATTTAGGACTCGTTGAGCTCTACTGTGTTGTAGATATGGTCCTTTGGCCTGATCAGGATTGGAGGTGGGATACATACGGATTTACATGTAGATCTGTTTCACCTCATTTTTATTCTTATTTTTATTTTTTGTTGGCCTACGAAAAGCTTTTAATGCAGTCAGTTCAGCTGAACATTTTACTGTATTACAGTAAAAAAATTAATATTTGCTTTGTTAACTTTTTGTACTTGTACATGCACTGATTTCATCATTACATCACCCGAAAGACAGTCTAAACATTTTCTTACTGTAGTGTTTTTCATTTTACTTATCAGTGCAATTACTGTACTGTAATTTAACAAAATAGGTAACATTGGTTTATTGGCAGAACAATGTTGCAGCATCAACTATAGGTGTACAGTATGACTCTGGGAAGCTGGGATTGTGAGTTTAGCCCATTGGAGCTCATTGGATAGACAAATATGCATTGTATCCTATTCTGATACGATTGTGTCAATGCAATATTTATATGATATATTCATAATATTCTATTACAATATGGCAACAGTCTTTATACTATATGTACCACCTAATTGCAACTTTAAAAAAGAAAGCTATTTCTAAACAATTTCATACATTGGAATATGTAACATGGCCTCATAAATAGTACTTTGATGGAAGTGTTTTGAATTGATCACACCAGTGTTTAATTGATGCTCTCTAAGAGATATTCCTTTGATAGCTGTGTTTATTGTTTGGTGGGAAAAAAACAGTTTTGAGAAGAATTTGTGTAGTTTTGACAAAATGATTATCTCTCCTCAGGTTTGTGTTTAGAGTTTTGAGAAATTGAGCTATAGTTTCAGAAAACGTGTTTAAACTATTGAGAAAAACTGTAAGATGAACTCCCTTGTAAGTAAACATTTCTTTTAAAAAACCTTTAGTATAATATTATAATATAAATTATTATTATAATAATAAATAAAACGGTAAGTAAGTAAGTAAGTAGGTAAGTAACAAGTAAAAGTAGCAGAACGGCATGTATTTCTCTGGCTTTGGTTTCTAGAAGGAGCTGAAGATGTTGCACAATATGTGAGTGAAGTAGCACACAGTTGCATAAAAGTGTGTGCTACTTTTGATGGAAGCGCTCTTGGGGTGAGCAGAAGTTTATATCTTGACTCAATGTACAGTGAAAAAACTCCTACGTACAAATCAAACTTTAAGTCCAGTGCAAATCAGCCTCCTGTGTAATTCAAGGATGTTATTCTTGTTTTTTCCCAAGTAACTTCTCCCCTTTATTACTTTGTCTGTTTTTCTAGCCAGCTATGGGTATTGTGTTGTTTTGACGTTATTTGTTTAAGGCAACATTGAATGTAGCCATCGACTAACTTTGAAGCGATTATTAAATTCATGAATCCTGTTGGAAAGCATTCACCTTTTTGTTCCCAGGGAAACAGAATATTATATTCAGTATATTCATCTGAATTGTTCTCAACCTAAACCCTAGATGGTGCTTGGGTCATAGCAAAATACCCCGGATGCTTGAAAGGGAAGAATAAACAAGAATAAAATATAGTATATGAATTATAACATATGGTAGCTATGTAAATTGTATCTCTTATGATGTATACAATGTAGCTGTAACAACGTATACGAATAGCTGTTACGATATATGATAGCTATTACGATATATATGATAGCTGTTATGATATATATGATAGCTGTTATGATGTATACAATAGTTGTTATGGTATGATCGCTTTTATGATGTATATGATAGCTTTCATCATATACAGTTTACAATAGATCTGTTACAATATATACGATAGCCTTACGATATATAGATGGTAGCTGTTATGATGTATGCAATAGTTGGTATGATATATAGGATATTTGTTATGATATATACAATCTAGCTGTTATGATATATATATATGATAGCTCTTATGATAGAAACGACAGCTGTTATGATATTTATGATAGCTGTTTTGATGTACATGATCTAAACCTTGTATCCTTGCAGGTAATTGGTCATGGGGGGCCATAGTCTGGACTTCTATTGGCTGGTCCGTGTCCGTGGGGCTGGGCCTTCTGTGCTGCATCTACGTGGCCACTCTACACGAGAATGACTTATGGTTCTCAAACATCAAGGTGTGTATATATGTGCGTGGGTGTGTTTGTGTGTGTGTGTGTGTGTGTGTGTGTGTGTGTGTGGGTGCTTGGATGTGTGTGTGTGTGTGTTTGTGTGTGAAGTGCAGGAGTTGGTCTGCGTGCAAGTGTGTGTGTAGTATGTGTGTGTGTATGTGTGGGAAATCTAAATGTTTAATGTGATGCAAACATTTTTAGTTAGTAGGTTCTAGGTTGGAACAAAGCCAGGAGTTTGGCAAGCCTTTTCAGTGCTTGTTGAGTTTTTGAACCTGTTTTGAACAGGTAGTGATTATTGATTCCTCAGTCTCACACACCAGACTTCAGATTCATATCTAAAGTCTGATGGAAGCAAAATCTGAGTGAATGGGACGTAACACTTTCATTGGCATCATACTTGTTTCGACCAATCATGGTGCTGGATGCGGAGAACTGTAAGCGCTGGATTGGCAAGCACAAAATTGTCTGGCGATTGTACATTGTAAGAAAGTGACGTTAAATGTTTGAATCAACGTGCTGGCAATTGTAGTAATACATGTGTACAGTCAGATTGCGCTACCTAAATAGGAAGCAATTAAATCTTAGCTATATACGTGCCCTGATGCATCTGCACATCCTGTCAACATCTTGTCAAAAACCTGTTTGTTTGTGGCCACGTTGTTACACCTTTGATGAATGGTTAGTAATACAATGAAACACATTCAACAATCATCTGAATACATTTTTACACCTACACATGTCAACTTAGAAAAGTTAGTTCATGACATAAAAATGCCTGCTGCATTCTGCCAAGGGGTAGTAATATACAGCCTCGAAGACTTGGATGTGTGCTTTGTTTTTTCCTTCAGATTTATCAGAGCACAGGAAGACAAAGTGAAAAAGGGAAATAGTGTGTTGGGGTTTCTTATCAAAGAAATTGGCCGCATGCCTGTTGGACTGATTGAGATAACAGATTCTGAGATATCCTGATGGGGAAGGATCTTTCCAATGGCTTCAACATGAAAGGCTTCCATCAATCCTTTGGACATTTTGTACCATTGTTCTGCTCTTGATATGGATATGGAGTCAAAGTATATCTTACTACAGGGAGTACTACAACCTAGAATATTTGAATACATTTGCTAGAAAGGCCTGAGAAACACATTAGACTTGTGAAATGTCGTACTTATATATTCCTTCATTCGGACCCTCATTTTTACAATAATTACTTTTGACAGGCTTTATTGAAGATGTCGATAACCTCATGTACAATTTTCTGTTGTTTTCCATTTCGGGGGGTTCATTTCGGTCTGTAATGATACTGCCAGATGGCATGATCCCTCTCGGCGACCTGGTGCTAGTGTGCTAGCGACGGTAAAACAAAGCTCATTCCGAGTGAGTCAACGCATATCACTGCAAGGCAAAGCACCTCATTGGGAGCATGAAAACTCTAGGAAAAGAACATAGCGTCACTTGAGGTAACGGTTGCCATGTCAACCGCCAACATGGCAACACCAGCGCTCCATGTTACATTGGGTAAGATAGCAGCCATGTGTTTCTTTGGGATGTGGCTGATAGAGCACAGTGGATAGAGTCTCCAGCGTCGCCGTATTATTTCATACAATAACCAGAGCGGACTGGGCAGACATGACAGGAGAAGTAAACAAGGAACCCAATCAGCTCAGGAACCCTTCAGGAGTGTACCTCATCCGCTTGTTGTAAATTCACCGCCTTGGCTGCCTCATCTGCCTATATTAATATGCAATTTGGCCTCATCTGATGCACAGTCCATCTGTGCCAGGGGGGGATGCGGGCGCGTTGTGGAAATAAAAATGCCAGGATGACTTATAGCGAGATACGAATCCTGCTCAACACCTAGTGAGAGAATGGGATCACAGCTTGACATCTCATGTTGCCTTCTATTTGTGTGGGGGCGTGCATACATGTGTGTGTGTGTGTGTGTGTGTGTGTATGTGTGTGTGCCAGTAGAGGTTGACGAGGCCGACAGATGTTCTTATTTATGGGTCACTTTACAAGTATGGTGAACATTTCTCTCCAAATTCCCTGTTGGAAAAAGGCCCATGAACACAGAGTCTGGGGAGCTTACATCATTTAGCATTTTTCTGTGTGTGCGTGTGTTAGCTGGAAAAGCGAGTTAAAGATAGACAGGACAGTGTTTAACTGATAAATAAGTTACCACTGGGCTTGTTGGGTATGCCGTTGAATAAAAAAGACTTTGGTTCAGCAGAAGCACATACACGCATTCAAACTTTGCCTCTTTACAATGAACTCCTCGCCCTACTTTTTGAGTTGAGGTGACCCTCCCTCGAACTCGTCCACTTCTGCTTTCTCCGTAGACGCTTTCAGATGATGCATGTCTGTATTTCTCTTTTCTTGTCCCGTTCCTCTTTAGTTTTTTTTATCCTCTTTTTTATTTCAGTTCACTTTCTTTTGTTTTGCTGGTGTCGACCTGGCTTGTCACGGTGAGGAAGAGTTCCTTAACCTCGTCCTTGCGAGATCTCTCCCCCTCTGAGAAGCGGGATAGTGCTCAGAAGTAAGGGAGAGAGTGAGAGGGGCCTTTGACGAGTCCCAATGCGATCCATTGCTGATTCCTCTCCGAGGTGTATGTGGGTTCTGTGGTTCTGTGGTCAACTGCCTCTTTTACGAGTTTCAGACCACCACTGCTTGCGGTAATTATTCTTTCTCCAATTCCCTTTCCACCTCTTCTCTCTCTCTCTCTCTCTCTCTCTCTCTCTCTCTCTCTCTCTCTCTCTCTCTCTCTCTCTCTCTCTCTCTCTCTCTCTCTCTCTCTCTCTCTCTCTCTCTCTCTCTCTCTCTCTCTCTCTCTCTCTCTCTCTCTCTCTCTCTTCCTTACTCTCTCTTTCGCTTCCTTACTCTATTTCTCTGTTCCTTACTCTCTCTCTTCCTTACTCTCTCTCTCTCTTCCTTATTCTCTCTCTTCCTTACTCTCTCTCTCTCTCTCTCTCTCTCTCTCTCTCTCTCTCTCTCTCTCTCTCTCTCTCTCTCTCTCTCTCTCTCTCTCAGACATAGGGACATCCTCCCCACCCTGTGCCTTCTGTTTGTGGTTAGTTTTATAGAGAGACAGCCCGGGGTCACAGGCTCAACTGTCTCTCCGAATTCATCTGCGATGAGGTCACAGCCTGCGCCAGTCGCGCCACCCGACGCATTCTGTTGTTTTGGACGCCATGTGCTCTCAAACCCAATGAAGTGAGAGAGAGAGAGGGGGAGGAAGGGAGAGGTGCAGACAGAATGGGAGAGAGAGAGAGAGAGAGAGAGAGAGAGAGAGAGAGAGAGAGAGAGAGAGAGAGAGAGAGAGAGAGAGAGAAAACGCAGCGTCACAGCCATAAACTCTCTTAAGAATGCTCCCAGCATTTTCCCCTCAATGTTCCAACCTTTCAACCCCCCCCCCCCCCCCCCCCCCCCTCTCTCTCTTTCTCCACCTCATTTTTTTCGGCCTCTCTGTGTGTGTATATGTTTGTGAGTTTGTGTGTGTGTGTGTGTCTGCGCATGTGTGTGTGTGTGTCTGTGTGTGCGTGTGTGTGTTTCTCAACAGGAAAGGTCACCAGATTGACTCACTCCCTCAGATTTCTTCCTCTTTTTATTCTGTCCTCCTCTGGCTTGCTGGCAGGCTGGCTGGCTGGCTGGCTGGCTGTAGCGATCCACATCCTTATCCTTCTGTCCACAGACCCCAGCTGTGTTCCCCGCCCCACCCCCTCATCCCCCCCCCCCCCCCCACACCCCCCACACCCCTTCCCTGCACCTCTCAGTCGGTAGCATGTCGTGAAGGCCGTGCACAGCGCAGTTCGGTCATTCCCTGTTCCACCGCACTGCTCTGTCGTTGTCGACTACGGCGGCCTCGGGCTCGGGGCTTCTGAAGGAAACGGAAGGATTTAGGATCGAAGATGCAATGAGGTCGGCGAAGCGGCACATCGCTCCTGAACTTCTAATCATGGGATCAGAGAGAGAGAGAGAGAGAGAGGTGAGGGGAAGAGATCCGCAAGACAGCGACGGAAGGAAACTGCTGGCAGCCAACCGAGAGTGAAGAGTTGCACTGTTTTTTGTCAGAAGTCGAAAGTTTTTGTCAGAAGCCCGGCCAGAACAATGTGCAATGAGGCAAGCTTTTTTTAATGAAGCATATTGTGGACCTTGGTTTGGAGGACATTTTTATGTCTTATCAGAGGTTTTCTGGTGAACAGCCAACACTCCTTTTGGCTCTGGCACACACCGAAGGAAGAGTGAGGAGGTAACTCGCTTCTGTTTTGTCCTCGGAGAGAGCTTCACTTTCGGTTTTGGCACGGTGCACAGAGTCATTTAAAATGGCTTGCTGATTCATTTGGATCGACTTCAGGACCAGAAAATACAGCAGGGGGGGTGTAAAAAAAAACTAAACAAGAATGGCCTAACACTCCACAGCTCAGTGCTGGGGAATGAGTTTGGAACGTACATCACATTTCACTTGATGGAGCTCCTGGGATGGCGGGCTGTTGATTCTCCCCATGGGGCTTCGTAAGAGAGTTAAGCCACAGCGGCAGCCACAGTCCCACCGTGCCGCTCCAGTTAGCGAGCTGGCTGGTGGGCGCCCTTCACATGCAAGCGGGGCAGTGGCGGCGGCGGCGGCGGCGGACGGCGGGCCGGCGAGGACGGGGTCAAGCGCTGTGCAGCAAAGAGGCACACGCACCTTCCCTCCACCGGGGGGAGCCGGAGATTGCCCCGGGGTTGGCTGCGGCTCAGCCGTGCCATCCAGGTGGCCATGCCGACTGCGCTCTGTTTCCATGGCAGCGGGTCTCATGCTTGCTGCTGTGCTGGCATTGGCTCAGGCCTGGTGCGTTAACTCCATCCATGAGAACCTGCTGTGGTTCTCCAAATTAATGGTAGGAGCCTTGTTGGGAGCAGTAGTTTGACTTGCACACTGTGATATGAAAGTGAATTATGGATGCGCGTGGGTATTGACTCATTTCTTTCAAGGGCATTGGAATCCCACCATGTATCTACCCGTTCCACACATTAAGGCTAACTACTGAAGTGCAATGCAGGAGATATCGATGCGGTGAAGCGTGGGACTAGACATTCGATATTTCTGTTTCTGCTGTAAGATTTGGACAAATTGAATCATGAAGTTGAGCACCATATTTCAAATAGACAGACCTTACCCAATAACTTTAAGCGTAACTAATTTTTTGCAAAAGATTGATTGTAAAATTAGGATTTTTAACATATGATGTTGTTAATGTTCAGTACATGTGTTTTCATTTGTCCATGACACTTTTGGGTAAAACAGCAAAAATAAATGGCCAACAGGCTCACCCAGAGGCAAAAAAATAAGATTATTCTAACACACACACGCACACATTTACACACAAACATATTTTCTGCATACACTTAACTGTTTAGAATTTCGGTGCGGCTACCATCACTAGGAACACCATGCATATTTCTGTTTAAAGTCTGGCCAAGGTATCTGCTTTCCATATGAATAGGCTCCGGCATGTTTCATCTTAAGTGAAGTTCTTGTTATTTATTTCTTGGCCTCTATCTCGCCAACTCTTTTCATGTTTTTGTTCTCTCCTCCTCTCAGGAAGTTGAGCGTGAGATCTCCTTCCGGACAGAGTGTGGACTGTACTACTCCTACTACAAGCAGATGTTGCAAGCTCCGACCATTGGACAAGGTATGCTGAGCTGGTCGATACTCTCAACCATGGACAACCTGGCCTGCTTCCTGGAAGCAAATTATTAATTATCCAACGCTGCTTCGAAACCATTCCTCCATGAAAAGGCAAAAAAAAAGTCGCAGGAAAGATCAAGAGCTAACAACTCCACTGTGACCTGCTAATTATGTGTAATGTCCTGTAACCATTCCCAGACAATGCTAAGTCCTATCACAGGCATACTTTTCCACATTGATGAAGTCACTCCAGGGAGAGTCAGCATGCAAACGGTTTGGCCCTCTCATCTAGTTTGTCTCGCTCTCTTTCACTCTCTCTCTCTCTCTTCTCCGTTCCTTCTTTCTCTCCTCCCTCAACTCTGTATCTTTCCATGTCCATTTTTTTTTCTTCTGTCTTTGCCTCTGCACTTTTCAAGCAGTAAGTGGAAAAACAGTTTGTTACGCGCGCAGCCATGGAAACTAACATACCTTGGGTCTTCAGTTTGAGAAAAAGGATTCGGAAAGAAAGATGACGAAAACAGGGAAGGAATCTGTGCCTAAGTGATGAATCCATTATTTTACGCCAGGATCACAGTGGATCCGATTTCAAACTGTGGGCTTACTAAAGAAAACGCCCAAGGCCTGTTCCCGGGGCCGTAGATATTGAGCTTGAGAAGTGCCGCCGTGTGAAGTACGCCCTGGTGTACCCTGGAGCTGCAAGCCTAACCCCCCAGCTTTTCTTTTCTGCAGAAATCGTAGCTACCACAGTTAGCTAGCATCCAAAACCATGGCTATGATATTGGTATGCCTTGAAAAAGCATTTAGCGGTGGATTTCTCAAATAATGGAGTGCTTCTCAAAATACTTCCCCATTGTTACCCCTTTGATGATCACGTCAAAACACATTTGTATCGTATGGTATCACATATTAACAATCTTCTCAGCTTGTTATAGTAACAGTATTTATATTGGCGTGTAATTTCCCATGACAACTTGAATGGAGTACATGGAGTACAAAACTTCTGATCACCTTTAGGTTAATTGGCTTTCCCTAGAATCAATGAAATAGATATAGAAATATTTCATTTAAGTATAACTAAGATTATTTTTCATGTGTACTTCAACAGACTTGCCCTTTCTTTTAAAACTCATTACAAATCAACTTTTGTATTTGACATTTTGAAGTAACTTGCTCTTACTTAATTTTGGTTTCTGATTAGCTTTTCTTCCACCGTCCATTACTGCTATTAGGGTATAGTACCCCTGACAGTTTCCAGAAGGAGAGACCGTTCTTCTGTGTTCCTTAACAAGGTTTCTTCCCTCTGGTTTTAAGGAGTTTTTCCTTGCCTTTAAAGGGATTATGGTTCAGTGTTATTATTAAAGGAACTATCATGTGCGCCTGTGAAGCCCTTTGAGACTGAAACTGAGATGATGGTCTATGCCAACAGAATGTACTCTATTTGACATGACTTAACCCTGCTCTCCGTGTGTGTGTGTGTGTGTGTGTGTGTGTGTGTGCGTGTGTGTGTGTGTGTGTGTGTGTGTGTGTGTGTGTGTGTGTGTGTGTGTGTGTGTGTGTGTGTGTGTGTGTGTGTGTGTGTGTGTGTGTGTCTACACAGGGCTCTGGGATCTGGTCCATGACAACATGACAGAGTCCAAGCGGACCATCAACCTTCTGGAGAGGATGAACATCTACCAGGAGGTCTTCCTAAGTGTGCTCTACAGAGTGCTGCCCATTGAGGTAACACATGTAATGCTAATGCTATGATATCAACTACCATACCCAAGATAAAAACACGACACAATGCTTGAATAAACTATAACAAACAATCAATAATATACTGCAATGCATTACTACTTAAAAACTGCTAAAATGTACAAAACACAATTAAAAAGTGAAAAGAAAACTACAACACGTAATACAATTCAACAATATAAAACGACAATAATACGAGAATATAAATAATGAATACATTATGGTTATGATAATTAGTTTTGCTAGAATTGACGTCAGTAGCGTTAAAACTGGGGCACTAAGGCGACTTTAATAGGAAACAATGGAAAAACAACAACATGTCAGCAGCTTCTTTGACGGGGTGACATTTTGGCCGCTCGATCAAATGACAAACTGATACTTAGAGCAGACTGAGATTCCGAGAGGCTCGAAAAGTGGGTGTCTTGTCAGTGGAAATGCCAGCGTGAAGTGAACTCCTTGGAAATGTCATGGGCAGCGTCTCTGCGGTGGCAGGGGGTCAGTCCTTCTCATTTTGGTTTCATTTACTGCCCAAGGGGGGAAGCCAGTGTGTGTGGGGAGCTTTTGTAACGGAGGGAGGGCTGTGTGAAATCCCAAGCGTTGTGTTAACACAACAGCTCTGATAGTTTACTCAATGCATTTTAATGATCAGTCTGTCCGGGTATTTTATCAATTTTATGCACGGGGACAATCAGACTCTGAATTAATCCACACTGTGTGTGTGTGTGTGTGTGTGTGTGTGTGTGTGTGTGTGTGTGTGTGTGTGTGTGTGTGTGTGTGTGTGTGTGTGTGTGTGTGTGTGTGTGTGTTGGTGTGTGTGTGTGTGTGTTGGTGTGTGTGTGCTGTGTCATCCAGGGGTACTTGGAACCCATCTATTTCTACATCTACACAGTGTTCTCCCTCCAGGCAGTGTATGTGATCGCTCTCTATCTGACTGCCTGGCTGCTTTCCGGCACATGGCTGGCTGGGGTCCTGGCCGCTGTGTGGTACATTCTCAACAGGTGCGGGCCACCTGGCTGGATGGTATTAAACAGAAAACGTCATCATCTAAATATCATACCAAATGTAAATTGTTAGGTAAAAAAAAAAAAAGACAAAATCATCTGGAAAACAGCCTTCATGCTCTTTCATCGTTCTATTTTGTTGAATTTATTTAAAAAAAATAGAGAACGAAAATGCAAATAATTATACACTGAGTAGAAAATTATACAGTATTGAAATGAAAATCAACACACAGACCCAAGACATATTTTAGTCTGGTTGTTATTTGTTGAGATGGTAAATCAATAATTTGTTTTTGCCCGACCCCACCCCCTGTCTAGGGTGGACACCACAAGGGTGGAGTTTACCATCTCCCTCAGAGAGAACTGGTCCATGCCCTTCCTGGCCCTGCAGGTCGCTGCCATCACATGCTACCTCAGGCCACAGCTCTCAGCACTACTGAAGGTATGCACGCTATCGGTGTTCCACACACCCTCTCACACAACCAATCGCTCTCTCCCAGACACCCTTTCACATCCTCTCTCTCTCTCTCTCTCTCTCTCTCTCTCTCTCTCTCTCTCTCTCTCTCTCTCTCTCTCTCTCTCTCTCTCTCTCTCTCTCTCTCTCGCTCTCTTTCTCAGTCCCTCTAACACACCCACTCTCCAATCTCCATATCCGTTTCTCTCTAACTGACTCTATCTCTCTCTCTTGCAGACAGTTTTTTCTCTCACATTCTTTCTCTCTTTCTCTTTCTCTCTCTCTCACTCTCACTCTCGCTCTCTCTCTCTCTCTCTCAAACTATCTCACAGAAATGCATTTAAGGAAATTGAAATTGTCGCGTTGATCGATGCCAATTGACTCATGCTCCTAAATAATGAGCCGCTCAATAAGGGGCCACCTTGTAGCACGTCACAGGGGACCGCCCGACGACTGGGGCTGACTACAGCTGGCTAATGACTTGGATAAGCATCCGTGTGTGTGTGTGTGTGTGCCTGTGTGTGTGTGTGTGTGTGTGTGTGGGCAAACAAGTCAGAAAACGTGGGTTTGTAAAGTGTGTGTGTCTTATTTTGTCTGTGTGTGTTGTGAGTACGTCTGTGTGAGTGTGTATGTGTGCATGCGTGCGTTTGTGTGTGTGCATACGTATGTGTGTGTATGTCTGTGTGCATTTGGCCTGTGTGTGTATTTGTACGTGTTTATGTGTGTGTGTGTGTCCATGTGCAATGCACACGTGTGAGTTATTCTGTGGATGTGTCTTCTCCCCAGCGAGTGATGGTGTGGCTGGTGTTTGTGACCAGCGTCTGCTTCTGCCTCACCTGGCAGTTCAACCAGTTCATCCTGCTGGTCCAGGCACTGGTTCTCTTCTCCATGGATGCCCTGGACCTCATCTCAGCCAGACAAGTACGACAGTACGGCACTAGTCAACAAGGCTGGTGTTAACCTTCTGCTGCTTCCATATGCAGCCCAGGAATGTTTGATTCCAGTAGGAAGTGGAGAAAACTTCTTGGGCTGATGTTTGGCAGACTGTCAAGAGAACACGGTTACAAGATTCCCCAGTCTGGGTATCCAATAAGACAGTTTGTCTTTCTTTGTGGTTGATATTTTGCTATATTGAAAAGTTTAAAAAATGTAAAGTTTGTTGCCTCACTGTTTGCTGAATATATTTTGTTTGCAGTAGATTTGTATACACCGTATCAGTTCATGCACAAAGTTTCATTCTATCGCAACGTTTTGCATAAAGACAGTGATTGCTGTTTTGTTGGAGACAGCAATTTGAAGAAAGCACTGCTCTTCTCTTGAACATATTCCTATTTCTGATTGCTTGAATGTGTGTCTGTGTGTGTGTGTGTGTCTGTCTGTATCTATCATGTTTGTGTGTTTGTGTATGTAAATGCATGCCTGTTTCACAAGCATATGCGTGTGTATATGTGTGGTTGTGTCTGTGTGTGTGTTTGTGTGTCTGTGCATGCGTGTGTGTTTGTGTGTGTGCGTGCGGTTGTGTGCGCAGGTGACCACACTTTACCTGGTCCAGGTGTGCAGCCTGCTGTGTGTGTGGCTCCTCCAGTTCTGCAACTCCATGATCCTGGGATCGCTGGTCCTCAGCTTCATCATGTCCGCGCTCTTCGTCAAATACTACCAGGTGTGTGTGTGTGTGTGTGTGTGTGTCTGTGTTTGTGTGTTAGTTTCCCCGTTTGTGCAAAAGGAAGATGAAGTTTATACCAGACAAGGAGAGAGAGAGAGAGAGAGAGAGAGAGAGAGAGAGAGAGAGAGAGAGAGAGAGAGAGAGAGAGAGAGAGAGAGAGAGAGAGAGAGAGAGAGAGAGAGAGAGAGAGAGAGAGAGAGAGAGAGAGAGAGAGAGAGAGAGAGGAGGGAGGGAGGGAGGGAGGGAGGGAGGGGGGGGGGGGGGGGGGGGAGGGGGGGGAAGAGGGGGGAGAGGGGGGGGGTGGGGGGGGAGAGGGGGAGAGAGAGAGAAGTATTTTGAGATTCTTCACACTGGTTTGTTTTAATGGGCCACCGGGAACACACAATGGACAGGAGGCAGAAGCATACCCCTGCCCTTTTTCTTTATTTATCTTTCATAAATCGATACGCCCAGTCGCGGCCAATGAGTAATGGTGGGAGAGAGGGCGACGGAGAGAGAGACGGAGACAGCAGAGGAGTGGAAAGCCACATGGGGGTTCACCTGAATCTCAGACAAGGGAAGAAAGTGAGAGTTTTAATAGAGAGAGAGAGAGAAATGAAACGATGGGGTTGGGGAATATAGCGACAAGAAAGAGAAAATATTTGTTTCCTTTCCTTGCAATGTATCCCTCATAATCCCTAAATGGACTGCATAAAGAAATGAAGAAAATAACGTTGTACAAAGATACTTTGACAATAAAATATACTAGTTATTTCATGGAAAGTACAATTCACTATCTCACAGATTTGATTTTGAAACAAATGGTATAAAAGGTTTTTTAAAACGATGCCGTATGGCTTTCTCCTCATACTTAAAGTATCTCCTTATTCCTGAGGAATGTCCTGTCCCGCTCTCTTCCCTCCCCGCCCCGCCGGACCAAACCACTTGTTGTGTTGTCCTGTCCCCAGCCCGGTCTGAAGTCAGGGGGGCTGCTGGCACGCCTGGCGAAGCTGGTCCTACACACCCTGCTGGTTCTCTCTCTCACCGGCATCCTCAACTACTTCACCAAGGTACCCCGCCTCACCACACCGCCTTCCTCAACCCTTCAGTGTGTGCGTGTGGGTGTATGTCTCTCTCTCTCTCTCTCTCTCTCTCTCTCTCTCTCTCTCTCTCTCTCTCTCTCTCTCTCTCTCTCTCTCTCTCTCTCTCTCTCTCTCTCTCTCTCTCTCTCTCTCTCTCTCTCTCTCTCTCTCTCTCTCTCTCTCTCTCTCTCTCTCTCTCTCTCTCTCTCTCTCTCTCTCTCTCTCTCTCTCTCTCTCTCTCTCTCATATGCTTGTTAGTTTCCCTCTCGCTCTCTGATACTTTATTTGTTTATTTCTCTCTCACTCTCATATTTTGTATCTCTCTCTCTCATGCTCTCTCTCTCACACACACCATCCCCATACTCTTGTTGGTATCTTTCCCTCTATACCTTCGCTAATTTTTAATTCAATTAAATCCAAAATAGATTCATTGGCATGGACAATTTACATTGCCAAAGAAATTGATCTGAAAAACGTGAAAATTAAAAAATAAAAATGATACAATACAATAACAGTGAGGCAAAAAAAAGGCATCTGTCTTGTGTTGCCTCACTGCCTCTCTCCCTCTCCCTTCCTAATCTCCTCTGTCTTCTCTCCCTTTATTTTATTTGCTTCACCTTCTCTTCTGCCCTTCTCGCCCTATCTTCTTTTCTATCCCTTTTTATTGGTTTACGTGTCTATGTATTATTCCCTTTCATGTTGGTCCGGTAGTATTACGCTCAATGATGGTCAATATCTGTTTTTGTGTGTGTGCGTGTGTGTGTGTGTGTGTGTGTGTGTGTGTGTGTGTGTGTGTGTGTGTGTGTGTGTGTGTGTTTGCAGAAAGCTCTTCAAGTCAGATCAGACGAACACATCTTTAAATTCATCAAGTCCAAGTTTGGCCTGGGTCCGACACGGTATTTGCGCACGCAAACACGCACGCACACACGCACTCATACACACACACACACACACACACATGCAAACACACACTCACACACACACAAACACACGCGCACACACACACACACACATGCAAACACACACACACACACGCGCACACACACACGCACACACAAACCTACACACAACAAACGCATCTACACTGACAAACCCCAACACTACTTCTACCTCTCACCACTAACATCCACCCCCAAATCAGGCCCTCCTCCACCCCCTCCCCACCGGCCACATACCCCCACGATCGCCCGCTCCTCACCCCAGCCCTCAGCTCTCTCTCTCCCGACACGTTTACCACTAGAGACACCATCTTCCCCTCCCCCTTCATCCCCCTGCAAAGCGTTAGCCTGAATAATAGATGTTAGGCTAATGCTAGCGGACTGCCCATCGATCTATGGCGCGGAAAGGCATTTTCTGTGTGTGTGTGTGTGTGTGTGTTTGTGTGTGTGTGTATGCCCACTAGAGCATGGACAGCATCTACCGCAGTAAGGGCAGCAGAGAGGGTAAACAACAGCATTTCATGGCGCCAAACAGCAAAAAACAACAACTCCCGTTCCATCTCCAGCTCCTCCTCGTCCTCCTCCTCCTCCTCTTCCTCCTCACGGATACATTATTTAACAAGCGATGCCCCCGTGGAAAACCCTGCTTACTCTTTACACCATCACCCTCGCACTCGCCCTGCCTTTCCTTTTATTATATTTCCTTCACTCGCTTTCACGGTTCAGTTGTTATTATTGTTGTTTCCGTTGTTTTGCAGTGGATTATGCTTTCTTCAATCGGACCACGTCCGTTTTTATTCCTCATTGTGCATCCCCTCCCCTCCTCCTTCCCCTGTATTGATCTATTTTTTAATATCCCCAACCCAGCTGCTTTTATGTGTGTGTGTGTGTGTGTGTGTGTGTGTGTGTGGGTGTGGGTGTGTGTGGGTAGGGGGAGTGCGTTGCAATTGTATTGTTTTTAATCGATGTACATTATTTATTCAGTAGGTTCATCCCTTACCTTGGCCCGGTTAGAAGGCAGCCATTATTCACTTTAATTGTATTCTATCTCTCTCTGTGTCTCGGTGTCTCTCTCTCTCTATTAAAGCCCTGTGTCCTAAATGTCTTGTTTTTACTCTTCCCACACACACACACACACACACACACACACACACACACACACACACACACACACACACACACACACACCCTTCCCTACAGGGACTTCGACGCCAGCCTTTATCTGTGCGAGGACGCATTCGGCCCGTTACCCATGGATACGCTGGAGCGTCTGGGAGGGACTCTGCTGCTGTACCCCTACGTTCTCACCATGGGGGGACTGATTGCCGTGCTTGCCGTGGTCGCCCTACGCAACCTCAGGTACGTTCGGGGGGGGGGGGGGGGGGGGGGGGGAAGGGGTCTTGTGTTTTCCAGCATGGGAAATTTCAAACACACACACAATCAGCCGCAGCGTATACTATACAGGCTAGTATACTTTCTGTCTGATTAGACTGCACTGCAAATCTTTTGGTTGGCGCGTTGCGTCAAACGCTGTAAGATGTGGTCGGCTCAATGTTTAAATAATTGCAACTTTGAAGCGAGTGCTCTCCATGGCAACTCGTCTTGAGGTTGGGCGTTGGATTCTCTCTGAAGATTCTAATGGCTTTGCACCCTAGCCTGAGTACGCATTGATTCTGCTACAATGATTACCTACAACTTAAAGCTATGACTCTCCTTGCACACTGTGGCTGTCTGCCAGGACCTGTTGCCTGGTACAGCCCTCTCTCACACGCTGCCTCCCCCCGAAAGACGAAAGGAACTCTGCATGGAGCTTTGCAGGGATAACTTGTAATGGCTTCTATTGGGCAAGGCAACCAGAAGGCTTTGTGTCTTGTGTTACGATTCAGGGGGTTCGAAGTCAAGTTAGGGAACTGGGCACTTTTAGACTAATTTAAGACCACTATTCGACTCTTAGACTTTCTGACAATGGTCGGCAGAGGAAAACAGAGCAGAGTGAGACAGAACCACTCAGCGTAACTCCCACCCAAGTTAACACTAATGCTAGTAACCATATGCGTTCATTATTTTTACCCAAAAAGGAAAAAAAATCCACCACGAATTGCTTCCTCTTTTTGTTCGGCTAGTATTATTTCCCAGACAAGTGGTGCAAGGGAATTCACAGCCAACGAACAAGCCAAGGCAGCCAATTAGAGCGGAATCTGGTGCTAAATATCGAGATGTTCTGGTTCTTTAAGACGCAACGTCAAGCCGTGACCCCTTCGGAGGACTGAGCGCATCCAGCGTCAGGCGGACCTTTTTTCTACCCAGTGAACCTTGCTACCCGTCTCAAGCAGCACCGCCTGCCCTCCCACGGGAGAACCCCCGGAGCACGGGGCACTGGCTGTTGGCGCCGTGCGTAGGCGGGAGAGGAGGAAGAAAGTGGAAGAAATAAATAAATACATCAAATCAACGGGAGGGGGAAGTCAGCGGGCAAAAGGATATGGTTTATTACCGAATCCATTGTCTGAATCCATTTTTTTTTCTTTTGCTTTCGCGTAACCCCTGCCCCCCGAGCCCTCTCCCCTCTCCCGCCCAGCGCCCTGCGTCTTCATCCTGCGTCTTCATCAGTGCAACAAGTTCCTGACAGGCCGACTTGTGTTTGCTATGCGCGTACGCGGCGGCGCCGAGCAGAAGGGAATGCAGCACGGCTTATCTCCCATTAGCATGCCGGCCCGCCTGCCGCTAGTCAGGGAGAGCTGGAGACACACAAAGGGAACTAATGTGGAGCCAAATTTCAGGAATTAATTTCCTCCGTCTTGCGGCAACTTGCATGGACGCCATAGTTGGACCACATTTGTATTCACATCTAACGACAACCACCGGCTCTGTTTCAGGGCCAGCGAGCTAGGAGGGACCTTTGGTTATGGCCCTTGGGTGTGTGTGTGTGTGTGTGTGTGTGTGTGTGTGTGTGTGTGTGTGTGTGTGTGTGTGTGTGTGTGTGTGTGTGTGTGTGTGTGTGTGTGTGTGTGTGTGTGTGTGTGTGTGTGTGTGTGTTAGGGATGTGTGGATTGAGGAATTAGCCCACGTGACCCGACTCTAACTGGTGGGGTCTAGGCTGGGCTAGGCTTTTCTTCTGTATTTGAGGATGATTTGCCAGCGTGTTTGTCAAAATAGGATTCTTTATATCTTGGTATCAGCTTTTGCTTGTATGCCGGCGTAATTCTTGCGTTCAAGTTTGATATTGTATTTCCCCATTATTCCCTGTCCAATGTCCTGTTCAGATTGTCTTGTTATTTGTTATCATGTTGGATAGACAGAAAAAAATCCATGTTTTACTATGGCCTAGGTCCATGCCTATTCTAGACCTAGCTCTTATTCACATGCAAATGCCTCTTTATTCAGACTTCGGTCTGTTGGCCGAAATGAAGAAAGCCTTTTATTTATCTAACTTTGACCTTGCATTTTCTTATGGCGTGTTTGTGTTTGTTTCTGTATGTGTGTATGATGTGTGCAAGTGTATCAGTGTGCTTGTGCATCTGATGTGTGTCCACGTGCATGCATGAGTTGGTGAGCCTTGCATTTATCATTGCCTGCGGGTGATCCTGATGCTGTATCCCCATGTGTGTGTGCTTGGGTGGTATTCTATTCCATATTATGGCACTACCGACGCGACCCTCATTTGTCACCATAGGCTTTTTTGGCACCGAACACCAGTTGACCTTTTCAAGAGAGTGAGGCGCTAGCTAGTGGGTGCTCCACTCTGGCAATCTGAATTATCAGAATAATAACATGGCCGTGCCTAGAGCTAGATGGGACAGCATCACCAATCTTTCTGGTGATGCTGTCCCTGGTCGCCAACATGTTTCCGCCCGAAAGTCCTCGCAATGTCACTAGGCTAATGTCTCTTCCCATTGTGTGTGTTCTCGTGTGTGTGTGTGGTTGTGTGTGTATGTGCTGTCCTCAGTGGGAGCAAAGCGAAGGAGGCGTCGGTTGCGGAGGAGGAGAGGAAAGGAGGAGGCGGAGGAGGTGGAGGAGGAGAGGTGGCTGGGGCCTCAGCCATTCTAAGTCCAGACCTGGCGTACAACCTGCTACACACCTTGTTCTTCGGCCTGCTGGCGTTTAGCACCATGAGGTGAACGCATTACACACACACACACACACACACGCACGCGCGCGCGCGCGCACACACACGCACGCACGCACGCACGCACGCACGCGCGCGCGCGTTTGAGAGACATGAGTTCAGTTCCTCGGCGTTCCCCCACTAATCAGACTAATCAACGTGCAGCCCACTCAGCCGGCCGGCATTTCTGATTTGAAGAGCAATCCTCAGAAATGTTAGGGTTCTCCATAGTTCCTCCCACGCTTTAACGCCACACTGTAACTGACCCACCTGAGCAATGCACCCCCTGCACCGACACACCCTCCCCCCCACCCTTCCACCCACCCACCCACCCACCCAACACCGACTAAAACCCCATCCTGTGCCACAATCATCCAAGAGTCCGCATCCGCAACTTCCCCCCCAGCTCCCCTCTCCCCCCCACTCCCTCCCCCCTCCCGACCCGGTAGCCTCTTAGCTATCCGCGTCCTCGTATCCACTTGGCAGTAGCAGGGTGGTCGCCAGGCAACCGTTACCGTAGCGAGGGAAGCACACCGACATGGAGCAGTATCGGGACAGGCCGTGCACACAGAGTGAGCGCGCGCGAGTCAGGACGGGGGGGCCCAATTAGCAGGGCCTATTTAAACGTTATGGTGGCTCGCGGGGGACCCCCAGTCACGCTCTTTGTTCACCTCTCTTCTTTTGTTCCCCATCTGGTTTGCACACTGACTCGCTCCATATTGTTCTTTCACTCTCTCTACGACTCTCTGAAACAATCTCTCTCTCACACACACGCACAGAAACACAAACACCCCAAAAATATGTTTTCCAAAATTCAGGTAGCCGTGAATAAATGTTGTGACGGGGGTGCGTTCGGGGTCACGGAACAGTCTGGAAGCTCCGGCACCGAGCGGTGCTCGTGCTTTACAATGTATTTTCTAAAAAAAATGCGCTTCCTCTGACTCCTTCGCTTGCCGACGAGTTACTCTTGGTCCCGCCCGTGGAGGTTTCACTCGCTTTTTTAATCCTATTGTATACACGCATAGATGTTCCACTATCCTATCCAGTCGAGCACATTTCAGGCAACAACAAAGCGACAAAACAGAAACACACACCAACACACACCCGTATGGATTGGCACTTGATACTGCACACGTTACTGATTCTGATGCTATCTTGTGACGCAGCAAGGAAGTCTCTTTCTCTCGCGCTCTCTTTCTCCCTCTCTCTCTACCGCTCTCGCTCTCCCTTTAACCTGTTCTCTTTTGCAATGCTCCTATCTATCCTATCACACCTGCCAGAATTATTCATGCAATCACTTTTTTCCTGTTTCACTGAAGTTGTACTTTATTGAAACACAACTAAAGTTGTAATTTAGTGAAACACAGTGAAGCACGACAGTACAATAAACAGTTGTCTCATCTTGATGGATGACTCTTATCTTCTGAGGGATCTTGGTATCCAGTCTTTATTTAAAGACATCCTCCGGGCTCTGATTGGCACACTTTGTGGAGAGCCTGAATCTCACTGCTTATAGTTTAAGATGTCAAGCAAAGCTTAACAACTCCTTAACCGTTCCCACTAAACTGCTCTCCGTTTGGATAGTGTCTCATATTCAATCATTCCGCTCACCCGTTTCTCTTTCTTCTTAGTACACGCTCATCTCCCATAATCCCTGTAAGCCTCGCAGAGTTCACAGACTCTGAAATGTTTTAAACAGAATTCAAATGGAGATCAAGTTAAAATGAGATGCCAAAAGTATTTTTTTCATTTCTTTCTAAATCCTTTGCTCTCACTGACATCTCTCTCTCTCTCTCTCTGTCTCTGTCTCTGTCTCTGTCTCTGTCTCTCTATCTCTCTCTCTGTCTCTGTCTCTGTCTCTCTCTCTCTCTCTCTCTCTCTCTCTCTCTCTCTCTCTCTCTCTCTCTCTCTCTCTCTCTCTCTCTCTCTCTCTCTCTCTCTCTGTCTCTCTGTCTTTCTCTCTATCCACCAATTTCCTCTCTCACTCTAGGATGAAGTATATTTGGACGGGTCACATGTGTGCGGTGGCCACCTACAGCGTCTGTGCTCAGGAGCCTCTGACACTGGTTCTCAGGCTGATCCGATGTCACAGCAAAACCATGGTAAAAAACCACACCTGCAACATTAAACCACAACTCACGCTATGACAAAATACTCTTTGTGATACGAGACTGTAAACAAACCCCCTGTTTCAGCTGGAATTTCAACACAACACTGTGATCGTACAAAACTCCTTTTGAGCTGAGAGTTCTTGGAAGGAGGGAGTTCGTTATCCCCATGGTTATGACCCATGGCAACTTTGCGATACTTTCTTTGTGTCGTCGTTGTGGATGAGCGTTATAATCAGCGATGTTGTATGTGAAATGCTTCTCTTACCATGAAGTTATACAGGTAAGTGAGATAACTCTCTTGGATGCCGCAATCAACATCAACCCCTGCCCAGCCAGAGCTTCACACATACACACTCTGACGTCACTTCATCGTGACGTCAAAATGTTTACTAAAAGGCACTCCAATGTCACGATAATATATGCCGTCAGAGCAGAGTGGCATGTTCACAAACTGAATGGCAGAAACTGGCAAAAACATTGGATTTATCAGGGTTTTCTTAATGTTAGGTTCACTGCCAAATTAAAGGGTAAGTTTGCCTCAAAATCAAAATTTTCACAGTTGGAAATAGCTCCCTTTCTGGGCTCACATAGTGTTGATAAAATGTATAAATGGTGGAAGGATCTGTAAAGTGATAGTTTTCGAACCCTGGGTCAAGAGAGTGTGACATGGGCTTTTTGTTTGTGAGCACACTCCTCCGCTTGTTCCTGTGGAACACAATGCGTCAGTTTTCTATGAAACCTTTATGACTGATAGCAGTTTTCCAAACTCGTAGGTGAAGGTTCTCCTGCCTAACCGGGGGGTTAAAGGGTTTAAGGGTGCTCTAGGTAAGATTTTAGAAAAAGAATGGAGGGTTAACTGTTGCAAAGGCCAAAACCAACTTTCCACTATAAGTGAGGGAAATGCTCTGTGCGAATATCTATTCTGGATGACTGTGCCTTGCTCTGTATGAGTCAATCAAGATGTTAGACAGCGCCAAGCTCATTTCTGAATCAGGGAGTACCTACCCTGATCGCTATTCCACTTCAGTCTATCCATCTCGCCTGTCAATCACATTTGCACTCAAAGCGTTATCTTAATGTCAGAGAAAGGTAGGACGGGATGGAGCATTTTCTGGGGTTGTTTATTTCCTTTTTGCCCTTTTCAACTAACTCTCTCTCTGTCTCTGTCTCTTTCCCTCTCTCTCTCGCTCTCCCTCTCTCGCTCTTGCTCTCTCTCTCTCTCTCTCTCTCTCTCTCTCTCTCTCTCTCTCTCTCTGTCTATCTCTTTCTTCAATCTTACCTACAACACCCTTGATTAAGTTATTTCTGCTCATAAGAGTTTCATTCAATCATGTTTAGTCTTTACACGCTTGCCACTTGTCCACTGTCCACTGTCCAATAAACATGAGTCGATTCAGGATTGATCTAATTCAGTGGTGAGCAGTGGCAAGTAATGCTGATGAATGTCTTGAAAGTCGACCAGAGACAATACGATCAGCCATCAGTAGTGAGGCAAAAAAGGCAGCTGTCGTAACAAATTGAAAGAAATCTAAATGAACCGCCCATCTCTCAAAATAAGTCATATTCATTGGGTTTCGATGCAGCTCCGATCATGAAAAATATCGGAGCGATAGATCTGCAGTTCTAGTTGTCAGTTGTTTTTATTGAAAATCAACTGAAACTATTACCAGTTACTGACTAAATAAAAAACACCGCAAACCCAAAACCCATCGCTGGATTTGAGCCTTTTGCACGATAATCTGACCATTAAAAGAAGCCACAAAGTGGCCACAAGGTGTCACTGTTGTCACCTCGACCACAATAGTCCACTCAGTTCTTCAACACTGCCCGTCTCTCTCGCTCTCTCTCTCTCTCTCTCTCTCTCTCTCTCTCTCTCTCTCTCTCTCTCTCTCTCTCTCTCTCTCTCTCTCTCTCTCTCTCTCTCTCTCTCTCTCTCTCTCTCTCTCTCTCTCTTCCCCCCCCCCATCTACTCTATCCTTCCCCCTCCCTTTGCCAATCTATATCATTGCCTCTTGCCCTACATAGAAACACACTCCCACCACTGTTATCATTACAATCTTCCATCTTGGCTTGATCTTGTTTCGTTGTATAATTCCTCCACTTCTCTCTCTCTCTCTCTCTCTCTCTCTCTCTCTCTCTCTCTCTCCTGTCTCTGTCTTTCTCTCTCTGTCTTGCTCGCTCTCTTCTCTATGCAGATTAGGATAATTCGATGTGTGGTTCCGTTGGTGTTGATTGGATGCCTGTACGTCAAGGTACGTGATTATGCCGTTTTCTGTATGCTGCGGTTTCTGACTTATTGTCCTGTCTCCGGGTTCTAACCTCTCCCGTTTGCTGCGAAGGGAATTAAACTGAAGTTACGGGTGGATTGAAAATATAAAGTTTTCTTTGTTTTAGTCTCTGGACCAATGTGTTGGGGCATAGTCTAATTGTTTAATTGAGTTGTCTCGCTTATCTTGTTATCTTGTTCTCTCTCTCTCTCTCTCTCTCTCTCTCTCTCTCTCTCTCTCTCTCTCTCTCTCTCTCTCTCGCTGTCTCTCTCTCTCTCTCGCTCTCTCGCTCTCTCTCGCTCTCTCCCCCTCTCTGTAGTTCTGGCCCCAGATTATGAAGGAAGTGTCTGAGCTGAGGGAGTTCTATGATCCTGACACTGTTGAGCTCATGAACTGGATCAGGTACGCACACATGCACATACACACACACAAGCACACACACACACACACACACACACACACACACACACACACACACACACACACACACACACAAATCACTAATTCACGCTCAAAACCAAAAAGCTCACATCAAGCTCTGACAAATGAGATTAGCTCATATCCGCAGATCAAAGTTGCTCTTCTGATGGCCCTGATAAACTTCCTCTGCATCTTTGTATTTGTGAATAAGCATGTGTGCTTGTGGTTCGGTGCACGGTTCCTTCTTTTTATGTGTGTGTGTGTGTGTGTGTGTGTGTGTGTGTGTGTGTATGTGTGTGTGTGGCTGTGTGTATGTATGTGTGTGTGCGTGTGTGTGCGTGCTTGCGTGCATCTGCTCATGAATTTGTGTCTGTGTTTGCGTTGTAGTGCGTCCTCGTTATTATTTGCGTGTGTTTGCATGTGTTCTCGAGTGTGGAGGTTGTTTGCGGGGGAAGCACAGTTAAACACACACACACATACACACACACACACGCACACACACATACGGATGAGTGATGCGAGCTGATGGCCCTGTGTGAGTAAGAAGCAGGCCTTCTGGAGAGCACCCAGCTGCTGGCAGGCCCCTGGCCCACTTCAAGGCTGTCTGGCTGGGCCCTCTTATCAACACCATCAGCCTGTCGACCTCTGAGATGGAGAACAGGGCGCGCAGGTCTCTTTCACTGTCAGCAGTCTACACTGTGGGCGGGTGTGTGTAGGTGTTTGTACATGTGTTTTTATGCATATGCGTCGGTGCATGTGTGTATGTGTGTGCGTGTGTGTGAATTCACCCATCAGCATGTGTTATTTTTTGCTTTGAACATCGTGGGCATGAGCAGAAGAGGATTCCTTCGAGCGCATTTCAACAGATCGCAGATGTGCTTGCTTCCGGTCCCTCCATACCGCATTAAGTGGACACGTTCAGTCAACCAACGCATGTCAGAAAAAAAATGCGATTGCGTCGCAGCTCCACGCGAGA
>NC_044061.1:7636906-7639406 GCF_902167405.1 Gadus morhua | reverse complement strand
GATGATCACAAGGGGAGGGAAAAAATCCTTTTGTCTTTATCCGTATTGGATGTTGAATTTCTCATCAGCTCAAATCTGTCATCTGTGGTCATTTAACATCTTCTGAGATGCTCCGACACAATGGCAGCCATTTTCTCTTTGTGTCTGTACCAAAGGAATGTTTTTATTTTTGTACATTTTGCCTGTCAGAAGATAGCCACCACCTTGTGAAAGTAACTTTGAAACGTCATCCATGCATCCAATTATTATTATAGATGTGGCAGGGGACCACCGTGTGTGTAGAATGATAATACAAAAATCATGTCTCCGCTTCTCTTACGAAAGTATTTTTAATTTTCTTTCGTTTTTCTTTTATAGCTCTTATCGCAGCACCCCTTGAAGTTGGAGTGAAAATATTGTATTTTACACCTTCATTCCAACTTTCTGCTCTGTATTATTGCAATAATCATGAGCAATACAAGATTCAAAACTTTATTATTTGTTGACGACAGTCTGGAGTGGTTCTTTTTTTCACTAAGGGCGTTGCTCAATCGCTTTTCACGGCACAAACATATTTCCTGGTGCTATGGTGCAATTAGGCCTTTATGTCCCCATTACCTCCGATTCCCTACGGAACATCATTAAGAGTAAACATATTTGAATATGTTTTAATGTTACACCCTATGCTGATATGACTGATGGACATGGAAATGAAGTGCATGATGTTTTAAGGATAGAAGGACGCAGTGGTGTGTGTTGAAGAGCCAGGAAATAAAATGTTAAAGAAGAGAAAATGCGGCGCCTTTTCATCTTTTTACTGCTGGCAAAATATCCCCATTCATATACAAACGATGGATAGTATAGTATATAAAATATAGAAAAGTATACAAAAGACAAGCGTCTTTAAATGATGCCACTTAAACAAATGCAGCACATATAAATATGGGCTGTAAACACGATTAGTGTGTGTGGACATCGCAGGACTGATGAACAATAATGATATTCCGGGGAAAAAAGAGGTACGACTTGAAAGAGACAACTAGGATAAGCAGAACAGGTGAAGGTTGCTCCACTACAACGCTCTGTACGGCAGACGACATCCACCGCTCCTGTTTCCTTGATGCAGCTGTCTGCTTTGTCTCGTGGCGTCGTGGTCCCTGTCAGGGAAATCATTTTGCGTGTGACAGCTACTGAATAGCCTTCAAGGCTGATATTTTTTCATTGGACTTGATTGGTTCGCAAAGTACTGTTTGTTGGTATGGGGGGGATTGTTTGCATCATCTTGTACGCATCATCGTGTATTCATTATTCCATTAGCTGTGACCTCCCAGGCGGAGAAAACGGATACTTATCTATATATTTGTATATATGTATGTGTATGTATATATATTATGTATACATATAATGTATTTATGTATAGATAATGTATTTATGTATGTGTATGTGTATATATTATATATATATATAATGTATTTATGTATATATATTGTATTTATGTATGTGTATGTGTATATATGTGTATTATTAATATACAGGTTACTTAATGCTATGGAGCCTGCATAAGGCCTAACTCCTTTGCAGAGTGCACCTCTTAGGAATGCGTGCATGGGGATGGTAGATTCTGCCGACACAATGATGCGAAGGTTTGTTTTTGGAAGATTTTGTTCCGGAAGGCTTGTGTGAACAGAGCAGAGTAGACTGCGAGTCAGTCATCACTGCTCCGCAGAACAGAGGATGGGAGGTGGGCACACTTTGCTTTTTATCTGCCTTTTGGCCTTCTGTAGGGTCCAAACTTTCCCTGCAATGAAAACAGCTATATGGATGGACAGGATATGGATAGGAAAACACCAATGTGCGTCCCCAATGAGTTTTGGTGACGTTTGAAACGAAAGCAGGGTTTCTGCCTTTGTCAGGTAGGTTGGACATCGTCCCTCGTTCTTGGCTGTGTCCGTCTCTGAAACCATTGGAAACCGGTGATCCAGTAGAGCCAGGTTCACCTTGAAAGGACCATGCTGCTAGGATGACTCATCCTTCTTTGTATTCTTCATGGCATTCGATTCCCTGAATTGTTTTCATGAAGAAATAAATGATAAAAGCCCCTCCAGTCTGACTCACTCAGCATTTATAGTGTTGCTAAACGAAACGGTTCCATATATGAGCCATTTGGTTGCAGTCTTGGGTTTTGAGGTTGGCTTGACGTGTTTTACCTTTTTTTTTTAATGTATGAGCTTTTGCTGTTCTTCTCAAACGACATGCAAGGAGGGATCCCCTCCAATAACCCTTGCCCTTTGGGGGGCTAGGGTTATTGGTAGTCATACTTATATGGCCTCCAGAGCCCTTTGAGACCGTCACTGTGATGAAGGGCTGTGGAAATAAAATTTACTTGGCTTGACCTCTGCTGCTAAGGGCTTTAAACTCGCTCCCCCTCCTCACCATCTCTCTCCCTCTCTTCATCTTCTCCATCTTTCCTCCATCGTCTCTCTCTCTCTCTTATCTCTCAATCTCTCTCATTTAGCTGTCG
>NC_044061.1:7569406-7631906 GCF_902167405.1 Gadus morhua | reverse complement strand
TCAATTATCAAGCTTGTGGTTTGGAAGGCAGCAGTTCGCTTTTCGTGTGATACAGTATTAAGTGCATTAAGCACTGTCTTTAGTTTTAGTTCCCTTGCTGTGATTTTAAATAGGCAAAATGGCTCACCATGAAAGGTTACTGTCTGTTTAACATCCTCACTACACAGCATTTTCTCACTGTAGATAGTGACAAATCTTTCTCATCCTCCTTCAGTCATTTACATATTTTGGGGTAATTGGGCATTTTTGATCCACAGGGTAATTTAATCCAACTAAAAGCACTCAGCCCTCAATATATTTGTGTTAAAGAAGCTAAAAAAATCAGCCTTATTTTGATGAATGCGCTTTGAAAATGACTAAGACTAAATTAATTCACACATTAAAAAGCTCTGCCAAGGCACAATGTTATAATTAGGAATTGGAAATCCTGAAATGCACACATTGAACAGTGTCCAACTTGAATCCCTCAGGTGGTTGTGGTAATGGTAGTGGCGGTGTTGGTGGGGCGCTGGTATTCATCTGTGAAATGGACTACTATGCAGCCATTGGAGTAACAAACATTAGCTTAGCGTTGCTAAGCCTCTCCGGGAGGTGTGTTTGCCGGGACTCGGTGAACGATGGAGAGGAAAGGAAGAAGACTCAGAGACGCGACTTGCATGTGACTATTTACTCGATAAAACCCTGTTGTCAACGCAGACCAGACCCCTTATGTAATCTGAGGCATGTCAGCTGTTTGCCGACCTCTCACACAGAGAAGGAATCTTGGGCATACACACAAACACTCACCATGCTTGCACACACACACACACACACACACAAACACACACACATAATGAAAGTGGTGCCGACAGTTGGTAGGCGTCCAACTGAGCTGATTCCCTACTGTGCTCCCAAATGTTTCGGAGAGAGAGAGAGGGAGAGGGTGAGTGAGGATGTGGGGTGGGCGAGGGAGAAAGACACCAACAGAATAACGGAGAACGAAAATGTCCACGTTTGAATAGAAAACAACACACGGTTCCCCTGAACCAAAGGGAAATGGCTGAAGGGTAGGAGCTATCTGACAAAGGGAAGGTGGTAAGAGATGGGATCGGTTTGGATTGGGTATAAAAATAAACGAGAGGGACGTGTGTGTGTGTGTGTGTGTGTCTGTGAGTCAGTAATTACAGGGCTGGCTAGTTGAAGTTGCGTTCAAAAGCCCGCATGCTAAGATGTTGTCCGCCCCCGTCCCTTTTATTCCCGTGTCCCGCTGCCTACATGAGTGCACATGCAAATCAGTGTCCCGTCTCTGATGGTCCGCACCGCCGCCAGCACACACACCTGCGTACCGATTTAGAATACAGGCTTTTCCTTTTTTTTAAGGCGGAAAATGAGGTATTCACTGTTATTGTGAGTGAGTGCTGTGTAGATTGGCGCCAGCGACGGCATTGAAATGCCCCAATCAGAGATCACTGTGAAATAACGCCTTTTCTCTCTCGCTACGGCTCCTGAGGAAGATGTTTCATTCGGGACGTGTCGGATTGGTATATTCGAGATTGGCTGTTTAGTGTGTGTATTTACCTGCCAGGAGCATACTCATGTAAATTGTGTTTTCTTTTATTGTATTATTTTCCTTGTCAACATTATTGATTTGCGTACGTATTAATGGGGATCATTTCAGGCCTGCTGCTTCTGTTTTGAAAAGATAAATGTTGTTGGTGATTATTTACCGTGTATATATTTCAACCTTCTTGGGGATGGGGGATATTTGCAGTCACGGTACTCCACCGTTGCGCAAACTTCAGATGAAGGGCAGGAAGTGAAAGGCAGAACGTCAAGCAACAGTCCTCTGTTAATGAAAACAGTGTGGAACCATATGTTTGAGAACGATGTCAGACAAAATACTCCAATGTATTGAAACTGGTCCATATTGGTTTAAAAATAATGATTAATCAAACGATAATAATGATTTACCTGCTAGCAAGTGAGTAGACATAGTAAATTACCTTGGACTGTCGCCCAAGTACTTCAACAGAGCTCACATGATCAGCATTCAAAAGCCAGGAGCCATGTCACTTATCTGCCAATGGGTTTGGCAGATAAGACTTCCTGCCCTCAATCTCATATTTGCTCCAGTGGTGTGACGTCACCTGCAAAACAAAACAACCTATTAGGAGTAATGGGAATATTTGTCAAGTGTTACTGGGTGTTACGAAACGACAATGGCACTTTTGGGTGTATTGTGCCAATGGGTGTATTGTGCCAACCTGTATTGTGCCAAATTAGGTGCCATTGTTTGCACAGCTATAGCAATGGCTCTCCCATTGTTTAACAAGTTTGACTCGGTTGTTAGAGAAAAGTTTTGGTGTAAATACGTCACACTGGAATCCAACCCACAGGGCTATCATTCCGCCTAAGTTTGAGTAAATGGGAATCAGCGAATGCAGCATCTTGTGTTTGAACAGCAGTGATGATCAAGTGTTTGTTTGTTTAATTCAATGACTTCTGTCTGTCTTCTGTTTAGTGTTTTGGAGGAAAGCTCGTCAGAATCCTTTCGTTAGCATGGTACCCATTCATTTCAAGATCCTGCCATTAGTTTGGAACCTTGCAGCGGGGTCTTCAAATGAATGCAATTGGATTGTCATCATGTTGTGGTTATGCGAGTGGTAATAAAACCGAATGTGTGTACAGAATGGAGTGCAGTCCTTTAGCTTCTGATTGCTTGGGACACTTCTCGAAACACACATCAATGTTCAGTGATATAATTAATTTCTGTATTGAGCTTTAAGCGAAATAATACACCTTAAGAGAAAACCACAAGGCTGAAGCCGGAGTTATACTGGCGAGGTTATGGAAGTTAAGACAAAATTTACAGTTTACAATTTGTAATCAACACCTTGGAACCTCAGACTATAATGGTAACGTTATTTTTGCTTCTGCGAGTCTGTAATGTCTCCCCATACTCATTTCTGATTGGCCAAAGGACTCTGTTTCACAGCATCTAATCTTTTTCTTTGCCTGTAGTTTACATTCGATTTCACAGGCCCTCTTTGGAACGGCAAAGAACTCTGTTAGCTCAGCAACGTGTACGCCAGTGCCTTGAAATGTATTTTAATCTCAGTTGCCAGTTATTTCTTGCCAGTTAAATGGCTGCATTATCCAGATAATCCACTTTACATTGGTTAGATTAACACATAAGCAAAGTGTCTCATTAACTGTATTGCAGATAATAGCAGGAATAGTGGATCCTTGAGTTTGTAAACAAAGATAGAAACATGTCCACCCTCAAATTAAAGGCTTACTGCCTGCATCTATAGCATCCTGACCACAACCAGATCGGCAGGTTCATGCATGATCGTTTGACCTTTAAAAAGCATCGATTCAAAACCTAAATTGCATGCTGGCACAACACGTAACCATTCAGTTGATGGCTTATAGGAGAGTCGATGCTGTTACTTGCCAATATCATCCCACTGCAGACGCAAATGGGCGTTCTCGTGTGGTGGGGGTTCCCGTTTACGCAGACTGGAACGCCCCCTTCTTATTCTTCGTCGCCTTTCTCGCTGAACTGTATTAAAATGTCAAAGGGTACTACTCCGAAACCATGTAAATAGTGTTGTAAATAAACTTCCAAAGCTTTTCAAATCTTATTTGGAAAATAACTTCACATGGTGTGTCTTTTTACAATTTATTCGTTACCAGCATTCGTAGTGTTGATCAGCAGTGAAATAGTCTGCTATAAGACGTTGACGTCGCTTAGCAACCGAAGACGCTGGGGTTGACAAGTTACCGGACTACTACCCAGTACCCATGCAAGTGAACAGAGCGTTCCACGGCATTGAGAAGACCCGGTTAATAAAGGCCTATAAAATGTCTGTTTATGGCATAGATTTCTCCTCAAATTAGGCCAATAAAGCAATGATAACAAAAGCAAAAAAAACACAAACGCTCGATCAAAGGCCCGAGCCGACAATCAGAACCCTTATTGTTTAACATGAATTGGCTAAACAAATGACCACTGTAGCATATTTAAACACAATTCAAATTGTGCAGAGAATTATTTCCATTGTTCATTCTCAGTGGCGGCTGGCGATCAAACATGTTGGTTGGGCACAGTAATAGACAGGGGGTCTGAGGTTCTTCCCCCCCCCCCCCCCCCCATCATTTTTGGGGAATTTAATAGATTTGATTTCCTGTATTCTGGTGCATTTTGGGGATGGCCACTACCTATTGACCTGCTTTTCATTCAGATTCATAGCCTACATCCTGACTTGCAGGGCCTGGACAAGCTTACACTGCATATACAGACCTACTTCATGGCCATTCCACCAGCCATTGCTATTTGACCCATTGTAGTTATTCTGATATTGAGACAAATCATGATCACTGTCCTATAGCGTCCATTTTTTGTGAGTCTCAATGTCTACTTCAAATGCAGTTAGAAATATGGGACAGTTGCTTCATTTTGTTTATATGCTAAATTAATATGTAACTTACTTGCTCCTTTTAAGTATAAAATTGCTTGGGGAGTCCAATTCCTCCACTGAAAAGGGTGGAAAGTCCTTACAACTCTCTGCTAGTTAGCGATCTATGACACTGTTGTTTTTTATTGGTCGTCATGAAAAAAACAAAAGGGGTAACACTGTTGATATTTATCAAATAAAACAGGGGGTAACACTGTTGTTTTTCTTTGGTCGTCATGAAAAAAAACACAAGGGGTAACACTGTAGTTTTAATCAAATGAAACACAAGGGGTAACTCTGTCGTTTTAATCAAATGAAACATAAGGGGTAACACTGTCGTTTTTTATCGGTCGTCATGAAAAAAACATAAGGAGTAACACTGTCGATTTTATCAAATGAAACATGAGGGGTGACACTGTCATTTTTCTTTGGTCGTCATGAAAAAAACCACAAGGGGTAACACTGTCGTTTTAATCAAATGAAACACAAGGGGTAACTCTGTCGTTTTAATCAAATGAAACATAAGGGGTAACAATGTTGTTTTTTATTGGTCGTCATGAAGAAAAACATAAGGGGTAACACTGTTGTCTTTGTCAAATAAAATATAAGGGGTAACACTGACGTTTTTATTCGTCGTCATGAAAAAAACATAAGGGAAATAATGGAAATACACACATACATTTTAATGTCATGTATATCCTCTTTATTGATGATTGATTATTGTGTATTGTCATCGCCTCAGTGGTGCAGTGGAGTGTACTCTGCCTAACCCACTGGCGACCGCGGCTCAATTTCTGTGGAAAACACAATATCTTTAATTTGAAACGCAATGCTATCATGTCTATTGCATATATATTGTCATATATAACTACAGACATATTTAATTAATAATTCTCAGTGGGAAGTGGAGAGAGCTGTGAGCTAACCCCCTGGAGACCGGGGTTCAAGTCTGGTTGATGTCCGCTGCTGGAAGACTCTTATCTCTATTTCATGCGAATTACAAAATGTCAAGTATGTCATTGTGTTGAGTTTATTTGGTGTCTTGATGGTGCATTGATAGGTTCGGAGGTTAATACTCTAAACAGCTCAGGTTTGGAACACATCAAAAACGTCGACAGGGGTACCACTGTCGTTTTTTATTGGTCGACATGGAAAAAACATGAGGGGTAACTGTCGTTTTTTTATCGGCCGTCATGAAATAAACATCATTTTTTCACTGTCGATTATTCATCAAATAAAACATAGGGGGTAACACTGTTGTTTTTCTTTGGTCGTCATGAAGAAAAACAAAAGCTAGTCAGGGGTGTAGGATTCTGTTTTCTGATTGTCTTTATTGCATTGTTTTTAAAATATTGTTTCCCCTCTCTGTTTTTAACTTTTTTTTCACTGTAAACACTGTAGTTTTTTATTGGTCGTCATGAAAAAAAAACATAAGGGGTAACACTGTTGTTTTTTATTGGTCTTCATGAAAAAAAACATAAGGGGTAACACTGTCGTTTTTATCACATGAAACATGAGACATAACCCACTGGCGACCGGGGTTCAAGTCCGGTTGATGTCCTCTGTTCGAAGACTCTTATTTCTATTTCATGCAAATTCTAAAGTCGAGTACAACCATTGTGATGTCTTTATTCGGTGTCTTGATGGTGCATTGATAAGTTCGGAGGTAACACTCTAAACAGCTCAGGTTTGGATCCCCGCAAAAGCGTCGACAGGGGTACCACTGTTGTTTTTTATTGGTCGTCATGAAAAAAAGATTGTCCATGTCGAATAAACATAAGGGGTAACACTGTCGTTTTTATCAAATGAAACGTAAAGGGTAACACTGTCGTTTTTCTTCTGTCGTCATGAAAAACCCATAATGGGTAACACTGTCGTTTTTTATTGGTCGTCATGAAAAAAAACTTAAGGGGTAACACTGTAGTTTTTTATTGGTCATCATGAAAAAAAACATAAGGGGTAACAACTGTTGTTTTTTATTGGTCGTCATGAAAAAAACACGAAGGGGAACACTGTTGGTTTTTTTTGGTCGTCATGAAAAAAACATAAGGGGTAACACTGTTGTTTTTCATCAGTCATCATGGGAAAATAATATAAGGGGTATCACTGTCGTTTTTATCAAATGAAACGTAAAGGGTAACACTGTCGTTTTTTTATCTGTCGTCATGAAAAACCCATAAGGGGTAACACTGTCGAAATGTATCGAATAAAACATAGGTGGTAACACTGTCGTTTTTACCAAATGAAACATGAGGGGTGACAGTGTCGTTTTTCTTTGATCGTCATGAAAAAAACATAAGGGGTAACACTGTCGTTTTTTATTGGTCGTCATGAAAAAAAACGTAAGGGGTAACACTGTAGTTTTTTATTGGTCGTCATGAAAAAAAACGTAAGGGGTAACACTTGTTTTTTTATTGGTCGTCATGAAAAAAAACATAAAGGTTGTCTTTGTCAAATAAAATATAAGGGGTAACAGTGTCGTTTTTTATTGGTCGTCATGAAAAAAAAAAAGGGAAATAATAGAAATACACACATACCTTTTAATGTCATGTATATCCTCTTTATTGATGATTGATTATTGTGTATTTTCTTCGACTCAGTGGTGCAGTGGTGTGCACTCTGCCTAACCCACTGGAGACCGCAGCTCAATTTCTGAGGAAAACACAATATCTTTAATTTTAAACGTAATGCTATCATGTCTATTGCACTGCCATATATAATCTCAGACATGTTTAAATTAAAAATCTCATTGGGAAGTGGAGAGAGCTGTGAGCTATCCCCCTGGAGACCGGGGTTCAAGTCTGGTTGATGTCCTCTGTTGGAAGGCTCATATTTCTATTTCATGCGAATTATAAAGTCAAGTATAACCATTGTGATGACTTTATTCGGTGTCTTGATGGTGCATTGGTAAGTTTGGAGGTTAACACTCTAAACAGCTTACGTTTGGATCCCCGCAAAAACGTCGACACTGTCGTATTTTATTGGTCAACATGGAAAAAACATGAGGGGTAACTCTGTCGTTTTTTTATTGGCCGTCATGAAATTAACGTAAAACCATAAGGGGTAACACTGTCTTTTTTTATTGGTCGTCATGAAAAAAAACTTAAGGGGTAACACTGTAGTTTTTTATTGGTCGTCATGAAAAAAAACATAAGGGGTAACACTGTCCTTTTTTATTGGTCGTCATGAAAAACACATAAGGGGTAACACTGTTGTTTTTTTATTGGTAGTCATGAAAAAAAACATAAAGGGTAACACTGTTGTCTTTGTCAAATAAAATATAAGGGGTAACAGTGTCGTTTTTTATGGGTCGTCATGAAAAAAAAAAAAGGGAAATAATAGAAATACACACATACCTTTTAATGTCATGTATATCCTCTTTATTGATGATTGATTATTGTGTATTTTCATCGACTCAGTGGTGCAGTGGTGTGCACTGCCATATATAATCTCAGACATATTTAAATTAAAAATCTCATTGGGAAGTGGAGAGAGCTGTGAGCTATCCCCCTGGAGACCGGGGTTCAAGTCTGGTTGATGTCGTCTGTTGGAAGTCTCATATTTCTATTTCATGCGAATTATAAAGTCAAGTATAACCACTGTGATGACTTTAGTCGGTGTCTTCATGGTGCATTGGTAAGTTCGGAGGTTAACACT
Source organism: Gadus morhua (assembly GCF_902167405.1). Taxonomy (NCBI): domain Eukaryota; kingdom Metazoa; phylum Chordata; class Actinopteri; order Gadiformes; family Gadidae; genus Gadus; species Gadus morhua. Next base: position 7,623,810 of record NC_044061.1, on the reverse strand, counting down.
CTAAACAGCTCACGTTTGGATCCCCGCAAAAACGTCGACAGGGGGACCACTGTCGTATTTTATTGGTCAACATGGAAAAAAAATTAGGGGTAACTCTGTCGTTATTTTATTGGCCGTCATGAAATGAACATAAAACCATAAGGGGTAACACTGTTGTTTTTTATTGGTCGTCATGAAAGAAAACATAAGGGGTAACACTGTTGTTTTTTTATTGGTCGTCATGAATAAAAACATAAGGGGTAACACTGTTGATTTTTTATTGGTCGTCATGAAAAAAAACATAAGGGGTAACACTGTTGTTTTTTATTGGTCGTCATGAAAGAAAACATAAGGGGTAACACTGTTGTTTTTTATTGGTCGTCATGAAAAAAAACATAAGGGGTAATGTCATATATAACCTCAGACATAATTAAATAACAAATCTCAGTGGGGAGTGGAGAGAGCTGTGAGTTAACCCCCTGGAGACAGGGGTTTAAGTCCGGTTGATGTACTTTGTTGGAAGACTCTTATTTCTATTTCATGCGAATTATAAAGTCAAGTATAACCATTGTGTTGACTATATTTTGTGTCTTGATGGTGCATTGATAAGTTCGGAGGTTAATACTCTAAACAGCTCAGGTTCGGATCCCCGCACAAACGTTGACAGGGGTACCACTGCTGTCATTTATTGGTCGTCGTAACACTGCTGACGACATTTATGTTTGCTATAGCTTTCTGCTAAATCTTAAATACATTGCACTTTCTAAAAAAGCTTTTTTAACTTTAGCTTTATTTTCTATTTTAATACTAAAATGCCTTAACTTCTATTTTTTGCATATGCTTTTCTTTTACTTACCTATTATTTTATTTAATTGTATGACAATGTTTATATGTGAAGCACTTTGTGTCTGCCTTGTGTATGAAAAGTGCTTTATAAATAAAGTTGCCTTGCCTTCCCTTGCCTTGTTTTTTATTGGTTGTCGCTTTTTTATTGGTCGTCATGAAAAAAAAGTATAAGGGGTAACACTGAGGTTTTTTATTGGTCGCCATGAAATAAAACATAAGGGGTAACACTGTCGTTTTTTATTGGTCGTCATGAAAAAAACATAAGGGGTAACACTGTAGTTTTTTATTGGTCGTCAAGAAAAAAACATAAGGGGTAACACTTGTTTTTTATTGGTCGTCATGAAAAAAAACACAAGGGGTAACACTGCTGTTTTTGATTGGTCGTCATGAAAAAAACATGAGAGGTAACACTGTCGTTTTTTATTGGTCGTCATGAAAAAAAATATAAGGGGTAACACTGTTGTTTTTCATCAGTCATCATGGGAAAATAACATAAGGGGTAACACTGTCGAAATGTATCGAATAAAACATAGGGGGTAACACTGTCGTTTTCACCAAATGAAACATGAGGGGTGACACTGTCGTTTTTCTTTGGTCGTCATGAAAAAAAACATAAGGGGTAACACTATCGGTTTTTTTTGGTCGTCATGAAAAAAAAAAAAGGGGTAACACTGTTGTTTTTTATTGGTCGTCATGAAAAAAACATAAGGGGTAACACTGTTGTCTTCGTCAAATAAAACATAAGGGGTAACACTGTTGTTTTTTTGTTGTTCGTCATGAAAAAAAATATATAAGGGGTAACACTGTTGTTTTTATCAAATGAAACGTAAAGGGTAACACTGTCGTTTATTATCTGTCGTCAAGAAAACCCATAAGGGGTAACACTGTCGTTTTAACCAAATGAAACATGAGGGGTGACACTGTCGTTTTTTATTGGTCGTCATGAAAAAAACCATAAGGGGTAACACTATCGTTTTTCTTTGGTCGTCATGAAAAAAAACATAAGGGGTAACACTGTCGTTTCTTATTGGTCGTCATGAAAAAAACATAAGGGGTAACACTGTCGTTTTCACCAAATGAAACATGAGGGGTGACACTGTCGTTTTTCTTTGGTCGTCATGAAAAAAAACATAAGGGGTAACACTGTCGTTTTTTATTGGTCGTCATGAAAAAAATAATAAGGGGTAACACTGTTGTTTTTTATTGGTCGTCATGAAAAAAACCACTAGGGTTGTTTTTTATTGGTCGTCATGAAAAAAACATAAGGGGTAACACTGTTGTCTTTGTCAAATTAAACATAAGGGATAAACATTGTTTTTTCATTGTTCGTCATGAAAAAAATATATAAGGGGTAACACTGTTGTTTTTATCAAATGAAACGTAAAGGGTAACACTGTCGTTTATTATCTGTCGTCAAGAAAACCCATAAGGGGTAACACTGTCGTTTTTACCAAATGAAACATGAGGGGTGACACTGTCGTTTTTTATTGGTCGTCATGAAAAAAACATAAGGGGTAACATTGTTGTCTTTGTCAAATAAAACATAAGGGGTAACACTGTTGTTTTTATCAAATGAAACGTAAAGGGTAACACTGTCGTTTATTATCTGACGTCAAGAAAACCCATAAGGGGTAACACTGTCGTTTTTACCAAATGAAACATGAGGGGTGACACTGTCGTTTTTTATTGGTCGTCATGAAAAAAACCACTAGGGTTGTTTTTTATTGGTCGTCATGAAAAAAACATAAGGGGTAACACTGTTGTCTTTGTCAAATTAAACATAAGGGGTAACACTGTTGTTTTTTTATTGTTCGTCATGAAAAAAATATATAAGGGGTAACACTGTTGTTTTTATCAAATGAAACGTAAAGGGTAACACTGTCGTTTATTATCTGTCGTCAAGAAAACCCATAAGGGGTAACACTGTCGTTTTTACCAAATGAAACATGAGGGGTGACACTGTCGTTTTTTATTGGTCGTCATGAAAAAAACCACAAGGGTTGTTTTTTATTGGTCGTCATGAAAAAAACATAAAGGGTAACACTGTTGTCTTTGTCAAATAAAACATAAGGGGTAACACTGTTGTTTTTATCAAATGAAACGTAAAGGGTAACACTGTCGTTTATTATCTGTCGTCAAGAAAACCCATAAGGGGTAACACTGTCGTTTTTACCAAATGAAACATGAGGGGTGACACTGTCGTTTTTTATTGGTCGTCATGAAAAAAACATAAGGGGTAACATTGTTGTCTTTGTCAAATAAAACATAAGGGGTAACACTGTTGTTTTTATCAAATGAAACGTAAAGGGTAACACTGTCGTTTATTATCTGACGTCAAGAAAACCCATAAGGGGTAACACTGTCGTTTTCACCAAATGAAACATGAGGGGTGACACTGTCGTTTTTCTTTGGTCGTCATGAAAAAAAACATAAGGGGTAACACTGTCGTTTCTTATTGGTCGTCATGAAAAAAACATAAGGGGTAACACTGTCGTTTTCACCAAATGAAACATGAGGGGTGACACTGTCGTTTTTCTTTGGTCGTCATGAAAAAAAACCTAAGGGGTAACACTGTCGTTTTTTATTGGTCGTCATGAAAAAAATAATAAGCGGTAACACTGTTGTTTTTTATTGGTCGTCATGAAAAAATCCACAAGGGTTGTTTTTTATTGGTCGTCATGAAAAAAACATAAGGGGTAACACTGTCGTTTCGTATTGGTCGTCATGAAAAAAAATATAAGGGGTAACACTGTTGTTTTTCATCAGTCATCATGGGAAAATAACATAAGGGGTAACACTTTTGTTTTTATCAAATGAAACGTAAAGGGTAACACTGTCGTTTTTAATCTGTCGTCATGAAAAACCCATAAGGGGTAACATTGTCGAAATGTATCGCATAAAACATAGGGGGTAACACTGTCGTTTTCACCAAATGAAACATGAGGGGTGACACTGTCGTTTTTCTTTGGTCCTCATGAAAAAAATAATAAGGGGTAACACTGTTGTTTTTTATTGGTCGTCATGAAAAAAAACACAAGGGTTGTTTTCTATTGGTCTTCATGAAAAAAAACATAAGGGGTAACACTGTCGTTTTTATCAAAAGATACGTAAAGGGTAACACTGTCGTTCTTTATCTGTCGTCATGAAAAACCCATAAGGGGTAACACTGTCGAAATGGATCGAAAAAAACATATGGGCTAACACTGTCGTTTTTATCAAATGAAACCTAAAGGGTAACACTGTATAGAATAGAATAGAATAGAAACACACACACACACACACGCACACACGCACACACACACACACACACACACACACACACACACACACACACACACACACACACACACACACACACACACACACACACACACACACACACACACTCAGATGGATCCGATCGGGATTTCCGTTGCGATGGGTTTCCTCCATCAGCGACTTATACAATAAACAAATTATGTAAAACAAAACCCCTTTCTTTTTAAAATAATAGTATGCAAAAATGTTGAATAGGCCTCCATCTTTGTTATTATTTTTAAAATGTTCCTATATAGCCTATTTTATAGCTTACACACTGATATTTTAAAACAGGAATGCGAAATGCGAAATGCATCCTGGGATATTTAACGGTCCCAAGTCCACACCATGGACATATTGGGCTAGCCCCACCAGTGTCTGGTGGGGCTAATAATCTCCGTCCACTTCAACAGAGAAACACTCTGAGCATGCGCATTTCAATGTTTCAAGTCCAATACACATTGCATTGGGCTGGTGGGGCTATAGAGCCCCTCTTGCCCCTCCAGACAAACTCAGCCGGAAGAAGCAAGCCAGGGTCGACTAAAAATTTAATAAAAGCGCCAATCTTATTATTTTATAGTACTTTCTGGGGAGATAATTAAAAAAAAAAAAATATATATATTCTATTTTTTATATATTTCCTTTTTTTTTATTTTCTTTTCTTTTTTTCTTGTGAGAGTAGCGACTTGCCCCTAATGACCAGTCGCCACTGGTCATTCTGACCTGGGACATTTAGAACTGTCGGTCCTCCTCATTTTTTTCCGGTCATTGACCGGTAATAACTGAAAACGGAAACTCTGCTATAAACTGGCCTAACTTTCACCGTCAACACCGAACCCCTTCTTCTTCGCACGGCTGTCAACATCTGAAACATACGCTAATTAGATTTTCTCAAACAGCAGTTTCAAGTACGGGTAGCATAGAACTAACGTTAGCCAAGTGGGGGCTCCATGATTGCTAAATCTAATGAGAGAGGTAAAATTGCCATTAAAGAAGGAAAGCATAGTATGCCTTGCGACTGTGCTTCGCAGTATGCCTTGCGAAACCCAGTATGCCTTTCGAAACACCTCGTGATTGGTCGATGAAACGCTAACAGGAACGCCTAAAAACAGAACAGAACTCACACATCACTACATGAACACGGGTCAGAGGAACCGAGACCAACCTAGAAGGGCGTTTTTTGGGCGTTTCCGTCTTGTGTCATGACGGAAACGCCCAAGCCTGCAGCTGGACCCTTTTCTTGCGGGATCTTGATCCTGTTTCATTTCCTCATTAGACAAAGATATTGTGATAGGATTAGACTAATATTCGAATTAACTGGTCTGGCACGTTTAGACAAATACATTGCAAAACACTGTGTATGTTTTTTTTTTTTTGTGTTTTTGTTTTAGCATTTGTACCAGTTGTATTTAGATCATGTGTTCAATTAAAGTATATTTTAAGTGATCATTTATTCTGCTTTTGTTGTAATCTCTGTCCTTTCATATCCATACCATATAACACCTGTAGCACACGACCCTAAGGGACTCCTTGCTCTGTTCTACTCTATGTACCATATAGTGGCACGTTTTCTTGCCACTATCTAATCAAGTTTTAGTCCAAAACCCAATCGGTCTTGTTGAGAGGCAGGCTTCAGGTCAAGCACGTATTTTTCTAAAAGCCAGAAAACCTGTTACCTTGGCCAACACTTACCTATCAAATATCATATATATATTTGCTTATTCGATAAATTGCATGTACTCAAATTTTCTGCTTAGCAGCTTCTTTGCGGAATGCACTTGCTGTAGGTCGTTTTGGAAGAAAGTGTTTTTTGCTTAATAAGAAATCCTTAAAATAGTGATTTCCTCCAACCCAAACCTATATTTTCTATAAAAGTAACCTGAATCTATAATTAACCTTGGAACCCTGATAACACCATTTACAATTTAACTCAAACTCAGTACTTCATAGCCACTCTGCATCGACTTTCTCAAACCGCACTTGACATTTGTCAAAGTAAAACACCCTCAAAGGGCAGGAAATGTAATCTTCTTGTTTGTTAAATCTACCTAAAGGTCAGGTGACCAAAAATAATTGTGTGTTTCTGTGTGTTGCAGTTGTGTGTTTCTTTGACCTTGCTCATCAACTCTTTGACAAGGGGGACAGCCTCCTACCTATTAAACAATGGAGTTTATGACCGATTAGACCAAATAAATATTTAACAACCCGCCGAAGCAGCTAGCACTTATTTAGCCTGATTATGCTAATCCTTCAACCTTCCCTTCAGACTTTCCTCCCAAAAAGAAAAACATTCAGGGTTTAGCACAATCACTGGTGCAAATAGATGAATTTATTGAGAAAAAAATATTGAAGCAAATACAAAACAACTACATAACCGTTAAAAGCTCATAATCGAGATAATGATTAAAAAAGATATGTTCATATTTATAACATTTCTCTTTTGAATCGTGACCCATATAGTGCTTTTCATGATAAAAATCTTTTTTTCTTTTTGAATCCAACTTCATATTTACACATAAGGTAAAAAAAAATAGGACATTTTTCGCACACAATGTCAGCATCCAAAACACAACACTTAAGAAGCCATAGTATGGTACAAATGATCGCAATAAAATAAACAACTCTCCCTTCCTCTCCTGCGAGGCGCAGTAAGAAATTCCCATCAACTCGCCCGTGTATTCTGATGGCGGTGGCTTATTTGACACCATCTGCACATCTCGGTTTACATTCCCAGTGTTTACGTCTGTCTTTGCCCATTGTCAATCCTCAAATAAGTGTGTCTGTGTCTGGCACTTTTTTTAATCAGTACAATGAAACTTTACCCCATTGACAAATCACTCTCTTGGAGGATTCATTTTACGAAGCCACCAATTGGCCTCCGGCTCCAAAAGAAATAAAAAGAACAGAGAAAGTGAAAGCCACAAGTCACAAATGGACTCCTCTGTCTCTCTCACAATCCCTTTGTCGCCACAGCGTGACAGCATGCCATCGGCTCCTATTAGGATTAGCGGCCTGATGTGTCTTCACTCAGCAACTCACTCAGTGACTCTGACCCTCTTTAGAACTCCTCTGCCAGCAGTGCGCGCTGAGCAGGAGGGCAAAAGACGGCCGTAATGAGTGACTATGACTCATCACCACGTAGAGCCGTGACAGTAAAAACACCCATTAAAAAAAGGCCCAGGTTACATCTCTTTAGACGCATGTGACTGAGCGACAGGGGATCAGGTTTGAATCCCGTTTTTGTGTCCGACTCGCTCACCTCAACAGAAAGCTGCCCTTAATGCCGTTCTTTCTCTGGTCGATTGAAGCCCAACAGTTATAACAAACCTGTTGTTTCGTTAGAACTGCAACTTCACGGCTATGCTCTTTTAAAGGCTTAAGCTACGTACTCAAGTCAGCCATGTAAATCTTGACAGTGTTGATTGGATACTCATACTATGCTCTCCTTCTCACCCTCATTTCATCCACCCACCCTTTTCCTCTCTGATTCGCTGTCTGCTCTGTAATTATCGCTCTTTCTCTCAGCATCTGTGTGAGGAGCCAAGGAGAGTAGTTTCACATTTTTGAAAGTTCATTTTTGCCATCACATTTTCTTTGTCCACGTAGGTGTGGGCCTAGGTCACTGAACAAGCTGATAATTGTAACCCAGACCGGCCAATGAGAATGAGAAGAATGAAGCATAAGACATCCGTATGACCCCTCATCAGAACAAAACAAAATTACAGACTTTATTTGCTTTCCACCCACTATTATTGTACTGTTTCAGTACAGACACAATGTAGTGAAAAATGAATAAAGATTTGTGTGTTTGCGTTTGTGTGTCTGGGAATTGAATGCTACAAATGTCTTACCGCTTTAGGATAAATACAGCTTTGCTGTCTTCATTATAACGTCCTACCCTCGCCCTACTCACAGAGTAAAGTCACCTTGAATACACTTGTAGCAGCCGCATTCCAATCGCATACACTTCGTTTCTCCTAGTTACTTGTTATGCCCTAGGAGTTCCAGCTCGGGGAACACAGCAGCAGAGGTAAGTATTGACTCTGTTTTTTACCTGCTGTCCACAAATCTCCCCTAAATTCCTTTCTTTTTAGTTCTCTTCTCTTTTTTCTTTAACAAAGCTGTGTTTTAAAGTCCCGTGTGTCTCCTTCTTCATGAGGTGTTGGTGGAGGGGGAAGGAGGAGGAGGACGGGTGGTGGAAGATAAATGAGGAAGGGGGGGGAGGGACAGACCAACAACAGTGATGCCTGCCCAGCAAGGCAAGAGGCAAGGGAGGTTGGAGCCTGCAGAGACGTTAAAAAAACACCCAGATACCCAACACGCGGTTTTAAACCCTTTTAAATAATAATGATAAATAAATACAAGGCAGAAAAACGAAATGCCCACCCTCTACCCTCCTCCTCGCCCCATTACAGCACGTTAAAAACAAGCTGCATACAGCGAAACAGCACGACTGAAGCTGCACATCCAAAATCCACCAGGCAGTGTGAAATGCGTCTGAAAATATTTTCACCGGTCTGCACCCACTTATCACCAACATCAACCCCCGCTCTGCCACTTCATTCTAATGCATCTCCTGGCCACCTTCTTGGTGAAATGTTTTTGTAAGTCAGCGCGTCTGATTCTGATTATGTACAACAGAGGCTAATGCGTTAGCCCGGTCTAGCTAGTGCATTTGGAGCCAGGTGGGTAGGGATTCTGTTGATTGCTATGAATGGTAACAGGTGTACTTGACAGCCAGGACCATCAATTCTAGTGAGATTACGAAATGGTTTTCTGAATTTGGGATTTGGCGTTCCATTATGTTTAGGTTGTCTTGTTGGTTGTGTTTCGCCACTTGTCCAATGCTAGGGATGCACCAATACTAGTCTGTTTTTCCGTTTTTTTGGGATACTAGCGTAATAGCATTTGAATAATGAGATTCATGGGTTAGAAAGAAGAATGTTCATTGTATATGGTTAAAAAATATACTTATAAAACACATATTTTTTTATATGTTATTATATATATATAAATGTTTGTTCTGTGTTTGAACCAGATATACTTTTGACAAAACCTCCATTAAGCTTAAATAACACAACAACAATTATTTAAATCCTTTGTCTCCTCCGGGGTAACGGCTCATTTTAAGGAAGCTAAGGAAGACAAATCTTGTCTTATTTCCCCTTTTAGAACATCGATATATTTGTTGGTGTGTCTATGTGTGTAATTGTATTGCTACCAAACCCTTCTTCATTGATGTGTGTGAGTTGCTTTTTGACTAAACTTCTGTGTTTTTGTTCTTATGAACTTGTATTCAACCCATTAGTCTCATTAGTTAATATTAAGGTTTCTCCCATATATTTCTCCATTGTGTTTTTGTCTGTTTTGGGTGTGTGTGTGTATTGCATCATATGTGTATGAGTACAAAGGTAGAGTATTGATGTTGAAACCAATAGGTCTATTGATATTTGGGCATCCCTATCGAATGATATCTTTCAGCTTATGAATTCCATCCGGCCCTTTTGATCTTAAAAAAATTCCCTCGCAAAAAATAAATCTCAAATATCCCTTATTTTTAATTCCGGGGCATTCCACTGACAACGATTCCGTGCGACTTTTACAACATTGGAAAAAATGGTGTCAAAATTTCCAGGTGGTTTTTAAAAATAACTGCAGCTGAGATTGTGCAGCGATTTAAATTCCATCACGGCAGACATCCCACGACAAGCCAGGCAACCCAGGCCGCGGGCGATCTGACTGACAGGTCTGATAATGTCTGTTCCTGTGACAATGTCATGGCACGACGGAGAGAGAGCAGAGCATGTCAGGCTCGGGCCCCCGAAGGGCCCGCGGCTGCTGCGGGGAAGCAGGGCCGCGTTTCATCTGTCCGTCTGAGGCTGACTGACAGGGCGAATCGTTCCGTAAATTCAGATTCATCGCAACACTGAAGAACAAGTCGCCGTCCGAGGTAACGAGCCCTCACCATTACAACGCTGTACAGGTTCTCTCCAGGGCACAGCCCGATCCCGGCTTCCATCGAGCCCCCTTCCACTGGGAATAGTTTTGATTGGGTTCGGTGAAGTCTGTTCCCTGTACACAGGGGTTCTCCGACTCATGTTCCGATCTTTCTCTCTCTCCTTCGTCTCTTGATGCCCGTTTTGGTTTGTGTGCGTATCCCTTCATAAGAGAGGCGTGGGGCTGGTGGCGGGGCAGGGCAGGGTATGGGCAGGTCGGCTGGGGGGGGGGGGGGGGGGTGTTGCGGGCGGGGGACGGACGGACGGAGAGCGCGCTTCAGAGGTCGCTGGTCTCGGGCTGCTCATACAGGGCCCGCAGCTTCTCGAAGCAGGGCCCCCAGTCCCCGAGCGTCTCCTCTCTCTTGGCCTCTCCTCCTCCTCCTCCTCCGGCTCCTCCGGCCGCCGCCCCGTCCGCGCCTCCTCCCGCGCCCCCCTCGAGCCCCGCCGAGCCGAAGGAGCTGAGGGAGCCGGCGGGGGAGCCGCCCCCCTCGGTGGAGAACACCTGGAGGGAGTCGAAGGGCCCCGCGTCCGGGTGCTGGTCCGCGTCGCGGATGATCTCGCACAGGTAGCGGGCCAGGTCCTGGCTGGAGAAGGACAGGGAGCGGCGGGCCAGCGCCAGGGGCCGCGCCTGGCCCTGCGCCGGGAGTCTCGTGGGGGCCACGTCCCGGCGGACGGGCGGGGCCGACACCGTGGACGTGGTGACGGCGGAGCAGGAGGCGGAGCCCTGTTTGTTGGAGCAGGAGGAGGAGGAGGCCACGGAGGGGGGCAGCGTGCTGGAGCTGTTGGTCCGGCTCAGGGGGTCCTGCGACTGGGCTTGGGACGGGGCGGGCTGGGCCTGGTGGTGGTGGTGCAGGAGGTGGTGGTACTGGTGGTGGTACTGGTGGTGGTGCTGGGTTTGGGAGAGCGGGAGGACCGGGTGGTGCAGGGCCCGCATGCGGCAGTACTGGACCGACTGGGCCGGGCTGGGCTGGAGGGATTTCTGCAGCTCCGCCATGTCGTAGGCATTCTGTTTATGCATGCACACACGCACACACACACGCACACACGCACACAAAGATACACAAAGGGACACCGTTAGCATTACACACACAATCTAGGAGAGGAGAGACCATTAGCTGGATTAGCATAAGAGCCCAGTAGACCAGCCAAATACAATGAGACAAAGGGGGAAATGAGCTAAAGGAAAGAGGGGAACTGACAGAGAAGAGGGGACCCAAGCCTGACCACTCGACTTCCTTTCAAAGTTCAACCCTTTTTTTTTTAACTTTGCACTCCAATGTCTCCATTTGTCTGAATAAACCAACCGATATATTAATCAGTGCTGAAGTGTGTGTAGATGTGTGTCTGTGTGTGTGTGTGTTTGAGCTCAAGTAAGTACTTGTGCCTGCTTAATTCAAAATACATAGTCATTTGCATGGGTATGATTTCACCTGGCTAATTATTACTTCCTCCCTCATATCGAATTTAGCGGTTCTCTCTCCCTCTCTCCTTCAATTTATCTCTTTCTCTATTCTCAGAGCCATCTCTGAGGGCACGAGAGCATCACATTTAGTTATTCTTCCTCCTTTATCCAACTGGTTATCGTTATTTGTTAATATGTCACAGACAATTACTGTAGCACTGATCAAACTCAGGCAGCACTGATCCCCTCCCCGTGTTGGGTGAAAGAGAGGGAGGGGGAATGAGATTTGAAGGAAGGAAAATTGGCCTCCATTGAACAAGAGAATGAAGGAAGATCAATCGGGGATGGAAAGCAGACCAGAGTTGCTCTGGGAGGGTGATGATGTGACGGGTAAAAACTGCTCTGCAGAGCTCTGCGTGGGTTTGTTTTCATCCTGTAGGAAACAGGATGATAAGGCCCTTGAGAATCCAATGCGGCCCCAGAAACAGGCTCTCAGAATTTGGTAATGTAGCAAGGACCAGTGGTTTTAATGTGTGTGTGTATGTGTGTATTGTGTGTTCGCGTGTGTGTGTCTGTGTGCGGGTCTGTGTGTGTATGTGGGGTTGTGTGAGCTGAGTATGTGTGTTTGTGTGGCAGTACATGGGACCTGAGCGTGGCAGAGGCAGATGTATGTGTGTGTGTCTAAGTGTGTTTGATGGCAAGGGTGTGTGTGTTTGAGTGAGCATCCGTGTGTGTGTGTGTTTGTATAAGCATGTGTGTGTGTGTGTGTGTGTGTGTGTGAGCATGGGGATGTGTGTGTGTGGTTGTGTGAGCATGAGTCTTTGTGTGGACGTGTGTGTTTGTGTGAGCATGCGTTTGTGCGTGTGTTTGTGTGGTTGCGTGAGCACGTTTGTTTGTGTCAGCACGTTTGTTTGCGTCAGCATGCGTATGTGTGAGCCTGTGTGTGTGTCTGTGTGGTTGTGTGTTTGTGTGGTTGTGTGAGCATGTGTGTTTGTCTGGACATGTGTGTGTGTGTGTGTGTGTGTGTGTGTGTTTTGTTCCAGGTCCTCTCTAGAGCTGAGGAGTATCTGATAGGATGGATGAATATAATGCGCGGGTCTAATTAAAATAAACGCGCACCAATCAAACCGTACACGTTGTGCACCAGAGCTTCACACGCGAGCGCAAACACATGCTACACATGTTTTAATGGGTTTTAATTATGGGATGAAAGCAATGCATTCGTTTTGGCAGAGAAAGGAAAACTAAGCAAGCTAATGATATCAATTACTGCATTTTCAAAAACGCTATTTAAATTTGGATGCCATTTATTCACTGACAGTCAAACTTAAATGTGTACGTTGGGAACACTGTCCTAGTATTTTCTACCAGAGGTGATTCAATGTTTGAAATTAAGGAGGGCACACAGTATTTTATTATTTGGATATTCTTTCTTAACAAATCTTTATGAAATAAAATGGGAAAAGGCTCCATGTACACATGACAGAATTACCCAGAGAAGAGGCTTTTCCATCCTACATGCAAATGTTTAAATGTTGACGCATTGACGGTTGGGTAAAGATTGGGATGTTATAATCAACAAGGTGAAAAGTTATCCAAATACCAAAGATAATCTCATGACATGAAATAATATTAAGGTGGGATCAAATGCTTCTACTTAGGTAAACCATTATCAGAGGTATCAATATATGTCCTTTTTAGTTGAATACACTTATAATTAAATGGCTTTGTCTAGGTAGGCTTCGGTGTGTGTGTGTGTGTGTGTGTGTGTGTGTGTGTGTGTGTGTGTGTGTGTGTGTGTGTGTGTGTGTGTGCGTGTGCGTGTGCTTGTACAGTATGTATGAGTGTATGCACATTTATGTCTACACTGTGTGCAGAAATGCATATAAAGTATGCATGTGCTGTATGTAGTGTGCATGTTTGTTGGTACTGTAGTATATGTATGTACAAATGTAAGTATGCATGTATATGTTACATGTTAGTTTAAATGTGGTCGATAGTGTTTGAATATGGTCGAGAGGGGTTTACATGTTTAAATGTGGTTGATAGGGTTTACATGTTTAAATGTGGTCGATAGTGTTTAAATGTGGTCGATAGGGTTTACGTGTTTAAATGTGGTCGATAGGGTTTAAATGTGGTCGATAGGGTTTACATGTTTAAATGTGGTCGATAGTGTTTATATATGGTCGATAGGGTTTACATGTGGTCGATAGGGTTTAAATGTGGTCCATAGTGTTTAAATGTGGTCCATAGTGTTTAAATGTGGGCGATAGTGTTTAAATGTGGTCGATAGGGTTTACGTGTGGTCCATAGTGTTTAAATGTGGGTGATAGTGTTTAAATGTGGGCGATAGTGTTTACATGTGGTTGATAGGGTTTACATGCGGTCCATAGTGTTTAAATGTGGTCGATAGTGTTTACATGTGGTAGATATTGTTTAAATGTTATCGATAGTGTTAAATGTTCCTTTCCCTCACTCTCCACCTCATCCCTAACTCTCCACCTCAAGCTGGTGTGTAGTGAGCGTTCTGGCACCGATTGGCTGCCGTGCATCACCCAAGTGGGTGCTACATATTGGTGGTGGTTAGTGAGGTCCCCCCTTCACTTTAGGCGTCTTTGAGTGTTATTAATTATTATTATTCTTCATGTTTAACCTCTGCTTTCCTTTTATTCCTAGTCTGTTTTACATAGTTTTGAATGATGACTATATGCTCTGTAAGGTGACCTTGGGTGTCTTGAAAGGCGCCTCTAAATTAAATGTATTATTATTATTATTATTTATATGTGCATGTATGCACACATGTACATATGCATACATGTACATAATGTTTGTATTCATGTTTGTATGTTTGTATGTATGTATGCAAGTATGCATACATGCATAGATGTATGTATGTTGCTACTATGGTGTATGTACCGTGGTGTTACTATGAACAGTATACATGTATGTATGTTGCTACTATGGTGTATGTACCATAGTGTTACTATGAACAGTATATATGCATGTATGTTGCTACTATGGTGTATGTACCATAGTGTTACTATGAACTGTATATGTATGTTGCTACTATGGTGTATGTACCAGTGTTACTATGAACTGTATACATGTATGTATGTTGCTACTATGGTGTATGTACCATAGTGTTACTATGAACAGTATATATGCATGTATGTTCCTACTATGGTGTATGTACCATAGTGTTACTATGAACTGTATACATGTATGTATGTTGCTACTATGCTGTATATACCATAGTGTTACTATGAACTGTATATGTATGTTGCTACTATGGTGTATGTACCATAGTGTTACTATGAACTGTATACATGTATGTATGTTGCTACTATGGTGTATATACCATAGTGAAACTATGAACTGTATGTGTATGTTGCTACTATGGTGTATGTACCATAGTGTTACTATGAACTGTATACATGTATGTATGTTGCTACTATGCTGTATATACCATAGTGAAACTATGAACTGTATGTGTATGTTGCTACTATGGTGTATGTACCATAGTGTTACTATGAACTGTATACATGTATGTATGTTGCTACTATGGTGTATATACCATAGTGTTACTATGAACTGTATATGTATGTTGCTACTATGGTGTATGTACCATAGTGTTACTATGAACTGTATACATGTATGTATGTTGCTACTATGCTGTATATACCATAGTGAAACTATGAACTGTATGTGTATGTTGCTACTATGGTGTATGTACCATAGTGTTACTATGAACTGTATACATGTATGTATGTTGCTACTATGGTGTATATACCATAGTGTTACTATGAACTGTATATGTATGTTGCTACTATGGTGTATGTACCATAGTGTTACTATGAACTGTATACATGTATGTATGTTGCTACTATGGTGTATGTACCATAGTGTTACTATGAACTGTATATGTATGTTGCTACTATGGTGTATGTACCATAGTGTTACTATGAACTGTATGTGTGT
The DNA here is from genome assembly GCF_902167405.1 of Gadus morhua. Classification (NCBI taxonomy): domain Eukaryota; kingdom Metazoa; phylum Chordata; class Actinopteri; order Gadiformes; family Gadidae; genus Gadus; species Gadus morhua. The sequence continues at coordinate 7,608,312 of NC_044061.1, read as the reverse complement.
GTACCTGGTCCTCCTCCCCCCCTCCCTCCTCATCGTAGTTGAGGACGTTCTCGCGGATGTCCTCCCAGCCGTCGTGGTGGGCCGAGACGTGGTACACGCCTTCCTTCAGACCCTTGTAGCTCCGCCAGCGCGTGTACAGGAAGATACCCAGCAGCAGCACTGGGAGGGAGGGAGAGGGAGAGTCAGAGAGAGACGGAGAGACAGAGAGAGAGACACAGAGAGTGAGAGATAAAGAGTGAGGGAAAAATATGAGTGAGTAACATTTATAGTAAAGAGAGAGAGAGAGAGAGAGAGAGAGGGAGAGGGAGAGGGAGAGGGAGAGAGAGAGAGAGAGAGAGAGAGAGAGAGGGAGAGAGAGAGAGAGAGAGAGAGAGAGAGAGAGAGAGAGGGAGAGGGAGAGAGAGAGAGAGAGAGAGAGGGAGAGAGAGAGGGGTGAGGAGGAGAGAGAGAATACAATAGAGAGTGAGGGAGGGACATTGAAAGCAGGAAGAGCGGGAGAAACAGACATGAGGAGAGGGATAGAGAGACTCAGAGGGAACAGGAGCTTGTGAGAGTCTGAGACGCAGGTTTGAACATGTTTAGAAATAAATGCAAACACGGAACAAGACGACGGGGTGTGATGGGGGCTACAGCAGTTGATAAAACAAGAAACGTCAAATCACGTATAGTCCGTGGCATTAGAATTCAAAAAGAGCTCGCCGGTAATTACGATTCAATTAACCCATGGCCTTGGGGAAAGATATGACGTTGAATGAAGCCGGCCCTGTTAATCAATATGGAGAATGTGGGGATGAAATGGAATTGTAATCCACAGGCCGGAGGGCGAAGGTTGTGCCTCAGAATCCATTACCCTTATGGATCGGATGGCTCGGCTTGTTAGGGCAGGGAGGCTATATGCAGGCGCTGCTCCTGATACAACCTTATTTTAACGTATGATGTGTATATATGTATGATGTTGACATACATACATAATTTATATACACATATATATATATATATATATATATATATATATACTTTATAAACACACACACACATCACACATATGTGTGTGGTTGATGTTCAAAATCTTTAGCAAGTTTTTCTACGAATATTTCTGCATTTATTCTCTACGTAGGCGCCTGCTATCCGCATTTGAGGTTTGCACCTATATAAATGTTTTTCATGACCTTAGAAAGTCGATGGATGGATGGATATTTCACATATATTATACCACCGCTCATAACACAGCCAAACAGCGAATTACCAGATGAACAATCCAACGATTGGATTGGAATGTCCCATTCCACTGCTCATATACAAAAATATATATATATATATATGAAGTTGATTGTGTAATAATGGAAACAAATACATCCAATGATGCATGAAGGGATAGATTAATCATTGATTCAATGAATGTCACCAGTGGAATAGTAATTATGATTGTTGATATTTGACCAAAAAAGATGCAAAAAATGTGGAAACAGATACATGGATGACTTCATGGATGAATTAATAACATACTACAGAAAATACCAGGAGAAAATTTATGAACGTGTTATTTTAGCACAAAACGGGGATGCTAAACAGCTGCTAAAGCCGAAAGAGAAGAATGGATGAGTTAATGGATTTATGAAAGCCTGAACTGAAGCGGTAGAATCACCAGGGCAGTCGAAGCAGCGTGGACACATAATCTATCATCACCTCTATATTCTCCGAGAGCTTTATGTGAAATCCAATGAAACATTCAGCGACCAGATTCCCAACCTACAGAGCTACATTAGCGTTTCAGGAGAAGAAGGTGCTAATAGAAAGAAGTAAAACTCACTCTAAATCACCACGGTAACCAAACAGCAACGAAATTACTGAACAGTGAGTTGGATGAATTCATGTATGAATCAATCCGCGCAGCGTGTAACAGGTGAAGGACAGTGGAGAGAAAATTATGGGAGAAGAAAAATCACAAAATCAATGTGATGAAAGGAATTGGAACATATGCCGAGAGAAAAAGATGTCGAGGAAAATGGACGCGGTTAACAGAGGAGTGACGGTGTAAGAGGAGGGAGAAGGTGGTAAAATATACCATTTCTTTTCTTTGTCTAAACAATGGAGGAGCAGCAACAACATTTCCTTTTTGAAGGACATATTTTCAGCACGCCATCGTGAAAACAGAGTTCTACTCGAGGTGCCAATCTGCATGTTTTCCTGTCCACACCAATGCCTTGACCTTTTTAGAGTTGTCTGACAAATCCCCTGTCAACAACCCCCCCCCCCCCCCCCCCCCCCCCCCCCCCACACACCTCGCCGACTTCCTCTACCCAGTTCCCTGCTTCCTCCATTAGTTAGCCCCTCTGAATTGACCGGCCTATATTTTCTCATTCCCGGGGTATTGGCCACCGGGGAGCTCCACGCCTTCCAGAATATACCACTTCCTCCGCCCCTGCTCTTAATCAAGGCATTGATTCCGAATGGGCTTTTTTATTTGCGCAGGTGGTGGAATCGAAGCGAGGGGGGAAAACAACTTTTGTCTTTACATAGAATGCAATTAATAAAATGCAATTAACACAAGAAGGTTGTGATAAGGGCGGCCGCGGCCCAGGAGGCGTAGCGGGTTGTCTGGCGATCGGAAGGTTGGTGGTTCGATCCCCGGGCTCTTAGCTGCGTGGAGGTGTCCCTGTGTTGAGGGGTCCCTGAGCAAGAACGCAAACCCTAACTGCTTACGAACGAGCTGGCTGTCGCACTGCATGCCTGCCAACACCGTCAGCGTATGCATGGGAGAACGTGGTCAATAATGTCTAAAAAGCACTATATAAATGCAGTCCTTTTACCTTTCACTTCGCTGCTGCCGACGGATCATTTGAGGCTCAAGGAATGCGCACCTATGCTTCACTGGCAAATTGAGGATATAACAAATGGTAAGCACTATTTTCTATACCCGTCCTACTGATACAAACAAGGGTATTTGTTGTTTTGGGACTTTGAAAACCTTCTCGCCTATTTGAGATAAGTACATTGTGTGTTGTGGTTCTTAGCCTTTCTTAACATGTTTTAAGGATACATTCACTGTTTTAGGAAAGATTAAAAAAAAAAGAAGAAAAAGTTTGTATTAGGATACACTCATCATCAAGTTCTAAAGCTAAGATCAACACATTGGACCGATAGCATTAGCATGGGCATCCTTATAAAAAGCTCAAGCTCAGAAAAAGCCTAATCCTTTCCTGTGATTTATGTTCCTTAACACAGAGCATCCTTCAGCAGAGAAGACATATCTGCAGGCATATCAGCCCAGTCACTGAACAGACAGCATCTCTTTATTGGAATTTGTATCCCCTCCCCCCACCACAAAACATTCAGAAACAATATTTGTTTAGGGATGTCCTAAAGTACTTCATGACTAAACTGTAAACGGGGCAAACACATTTTTCTACTTTGATGAAAAAATTGGATTATTACAAGTAGGAATTGCAAGGGAAGAGTCTTTTGAATATTTAATCCCAAATGTCTTTAAGTATAACGGGATTCTTCCTTAAGTATCAGATTATAATAGAGTTAACGTTACATGCACTTCAGTTCTAAGTACACTCACCATTTAAGGAGACGAATAGAGACATTTTGGGGACATTGCGAATCAAACTGAACTCTACTACTGAGCCACTAAACCATCGAGTCAGTTATATTTTTTATCTAGTGTTCTACGTCATATATTTCGCTTAAATTAACTATGATTTTTTCAAGTAAAGTAACTAATTACTTTAATTAAGAGTAATTGCCTCATAAAGAGACGAAAAATGTAACTTAAAGCAAAAGGTAAAAAACATTTTGCAGGGAGTCAAACACACTTTTCATGACACTGGATAGACCATCCACTGTTCCCTTTAGTAATTAAAGAAGTTATTTGAATGTTTGTTTTTGAATCGGTTGATGGCGATTACGGTAAATGGGTTCTATGCACTTTCAATGTGGTTCAATGTCTCCATCATTTCATACATTAATATGTTTTGGCTGACATTATATTGTCAACACTGCATCTTCTAATTCTGGCTTAATGTGCCTTATGGTACGATTAAAATATAATGTATTCGCATTATAATAATAATCTATGATCTATAATATTTACATTGCTACAGACAAAGCTTGTAGCTTTGTTTTGACATCTACGTAGCTCTGATTACTTATTAATATTTGTGTCCAAATATTGGCTCTCATTCTGCAATCGTTCAAGTGTGTGCAATGTGTCAAACATCGTATCGGGCTTGTACATCGCAACGTCTCATCCCAGTGATCTCCGCTTTGGCAGCGTAGGATAATCGTAATGTTAGTTATTATCTTGGTATCAAGGGTTTTGGTCAATGTACAGTATAGTCATCGTTATCTTGAAGTTAATTGTCATTACGGGAAGACATTGTTTCCATTAGCCTAGCTTACTATAAATTCACATTGTGCTCATATTGTTAAACTCCTGTCTTTCACACACGTACCTGACATTTTCCTGACCCACAGTATACTGTAGCCCAGCCAACTTGCACTTGCAAAAAAGTATGAAAAATGTAAGGAATTGCTGGCGGAATAGGACATCATTGTTCACAATACAGAGAAAATAAATCTCCGGGCTGGAATCCACCCCTCATAGTGGAGGTAAAGAATATGGGGTTCCTCTTATGAGAATACAAGTGCCAGCAAATCAGCTTCCCAAGATGCATTTTGATGAACGAGCACTATCAGCAAATAGAATTGAGTGAAGGCCTTCTAAGAACCTAAAGTGCCCGTAGTGGTGGCCGTGATGAAGCTGTTCTGAAAGGTCTTTGTCCGGCCGTTAATGGACCGCTGGCCCAGATGAATTGTTTCTGAGAAGGTCTCGTCTGCTTCCCTGTAACCTGTTGTCAGACCTCTAAATAAAGAGGTGGGCTGCGAGGGGGGGAAGCCAGTGGAGAAGCTACTGATGGTGTGTTATAAGGAGTTCAATAGAGGGCTATAGGGGGATTCATTGTGCCTGTGTGCTTGTGTTTGTGTCTTGACAGGATCGGCTGGCCTCCGGATTCGTCGAGTAATAATCTAACATACTCACAAAATTTTAAAACAAAAAAAGCAAAGAACTCAAGCGTGAGACAATACGTTGTACTATTTACATTACTTGTCTATCCCAGCATGTGATACAAGAGGGGTGATGTGGCTGACAATGGCTGACTTTCTTGGCGGACGGTAGATGTCCTGTCACCATACATTTTGGTGTATACTATTCTACTCGACAGCTTGTGTGTGTGAGTGTGTGTGTGTGTGTTTAGGTGAGTGTTTTTGTGTAGATGGTGGAGGTCATGAGGTGAGGTGACGATAGGGCCTATGATAAGATATCTAATGCCTTTTCTGGGAGACAGCATGGGATGTGAAGGCTGGAGGGAGAGATGGAAAGAGTTGGTGGAGAGATTATGTGTTTATTAGTTCACGCTGCCTCCAAGGTCCATTCTTTCTTCCTTTGACAATGCCTTTGTTCAATACGGCTCTCTCTATCCTTCTCTCTATACTTATTTTTTCAGCTCTCGTATCCTTACCCTCTCTGCTCTCTGAAATATTTATCTTTGTAATATTATTTCCCAGATTCTGCAGTGAGTTTATAACTTATTGACCCGTGGAGGAGGCACAAGTGAGGTCATCAGATGGAGCCTTACACTACTACATGGTTCAAAACAGTTGCCGAAATGTATGACATAAAGAGCAGACTTACCAAAGTCATAAACCAAAGTCATAAACCGCGATTGGAAATGTTGTTCAAAATGCGAATAAATGTGTTTTTTTCTAGTTACTCTCCTCTTCGAAATGAGTACATACCCCACAAGGAAGTTGGAGTTGAGACTACAGTTTTCCTGGGAAATTTGATGGTGTTTTATGGTGGAAAACATATATAGGTTCTTAACCCACACCACATGAGGGCTCAGGAGTTAACGTCGCAATTCAATTTGTAGTTGCTGCTATGAGACATTTATTTTTAATTGGGAACAGGGAAGTGAAATCTTGAGGAGGTTAAGAAAACTATGAAGGGTGAAACCATGATTTTGATCAAATAGTCGCTCAGAGACGTTTAATACAAAGCATTGACCTTTTCAAAATGGGATTCTCTTTAAAACTTTATGTTGCTCAATTACTGCTGAAAAGTCTAACTCTGAATTTTTATGAGGTAAACACTCTCAAGAGATAATGGGAATATTTATATTTGCTTTAGAAAGTTTTTTCTTTATATAGTGTAAATAGATTAGCATATCCCTACAGTATGACATTTAAACTTTGCAATAATATAAAAGCAGAGTATATTCACAACTAAAACTTATTTAATACCACCAAAAATAAGTTATAGTGGCTGTTTTATTTATTTATCCATTCATGCCTTTATTTCTGTTAACTTTTCTTTGTTCATTTAAGATGAATAAAAAATGCCGCTATATCATTTTGAGGGACTGCTTGATTCTGCTCTATAAACAAGTTAAGACATAAGTTCAGAAAATGTCCGTCAATTTGATCGACTGAAAGTTTGACACACAAGTTTCACATTTGGAACTTATTTCGTATATGTTAAGCCCTTTCAATGGCTAATAATTTCAAATATGTGTCTGGTTGAAAATAGAAAAACTGCAAATTTTAGCTCGAAAGGCAGGATATTAAATCATAAGCCTATTACCACCACACGTGCATTAATGCAAGTGGGCAGGTAGGTGGCAATTACACTGCCATCAATGTATGAAACAACAAACTGGCCATTCTCCAACTCGAAACACCTCTCTTTTTTTACCTCCATAAGTGGCATGATCTCTTTTGCTGTGGAAATACACTGCCCACACATCAATTAAAACAGCCCATTTAATCTCCTGAGGAATTCAATTTACATTCTCAAGAGAACCCAAATGTGACAGGCCATGTCCTGTCCACGTTTGTTTTGGGTTTTGTGAATCTGTTAGCAGTGGTTGCCCCTTCCTAACGTGAGAAATCAGGGAGAAAAACATTATTGATCAGGCAGAAATCACAGGATTGATTAGGGCGAGAGAGAGCGAGAGAGAGAGCGAGAGCGAGAGAGAGAGCGAGAGCGAGTGAGAGTGGGGGGGGGGGGGGGGGGGGTAAACGTAGCACGGAGCTTGTGTTAGTTCCAACTTGTCCCGAGGTGTTCATTGAAACATTCACGTCTCTTAGTGAGGTCTCGGAGCGGAGATGAGAAGATTGATGAAGTGAGGCAGTTGTGCGCAAGACTGACTGAAATAACGATCTATGTCCCGGATGCATTGATCTCAATTCCTGTTGGTTTTTGGTAAACACCAGTGAGCATGAGGTCTACAACATAAGGTCTACACAAACATAGATGGATGAAACCCGTCTCCGTGGGAATTAAGCCCAGGGAGGAGAAGACATAGCAGAGAGAGAGAGAGAGAGAGAGAGAGAGAGAGAGAGAGAGAGAGAGAGAGGAAAAAGTGAGGTAGAGATTGATCGGCAAAGGTGAGAGAAAGAGAGAGGGTGAGATAGATAAAACACACATAAAGAGTGGGTGAGAGGGAAAAGGGGAGAGGTTGAGGGAAAAGGAGAGAGCGAAGCTGAGGGGGAGAGAAAGTGAGAGAGAGAAAGAGGGGGAGAGAGAGAGAGAGAGAGAGAGAGAGAGAGAGAGAGAGAGAGAGAGAGAGAGAGAGAGAGAGAGAGAGAGAGAGAGAGAGAGAGTGAGAGAGAGCAAGAGAGAGCAAGAGAGAGAGAGAGAGAGAGAAGATGGTGCTGGAAGGACAAGAGAGGTAAGAGGAGGGATGACGGGGAGAAAAAGACACAGAAGGGAGTGGAATGGAAAGAGGGAGATATTGAGAGAGTCAGAGAGAGACACAGGGAAGCAGTGGTGCTGGGAGGATGAGGAGAATAGGGAGGTAAGTGGAGAGAGGAGGAGGAGGAGGAGGACAAATGACCACTTGAACCGAGTCCGTCTGGGGACCTGTGGGGCGGGCTGGGTGTAACGCACAGGCGGGGGAAGGGAGGGAAGGCTTGAACCTCCAATGAGGACAAATGGGAGAGAGCGACTGAGGACCGGCTGGTCCCACCCGCACCCCCCTCACCTGGCGTCTTCTCAAAAGACGCCCACCCCACCCTTCACCCGCACACCCCTTACCCCTCCCCCCCCCCCCCCCCCCGTCTAAACGCGTGTCTGTCTGTAGCGTATACAGCTCTGATTTTATGGATGTGTAAAGTCTGTGGTTTTGTTTTTTCGTCTTGTGCTTCCCCTCCGGCTGCTGTCGAGCTGTTGTTGCTCTGACCCGTTTCATTGTCATTCTGTCAGATCTCTCTCTCTCTCTCTCTTTCTCTCTCTTTCCCTCTCTCTCTCTCTCTCTCTCTCTCTCTCTCTCTCTCTCTCTCTCTCTCTCTCTCTCTCTCTCTCTCTCTCTCTCTCTCTCTCTCTCTCTCTCTCTCCTCCCCCCCCTCCCTCTCCCTCTCTCTCTCTCTCTCCTCCCCCCCTCCCTCTCCCTATCTCGCCCTCTCTTCCGTCTATTGTTACCGGGACTCCGGGCTCGTGCCGTACCACCGGTGCGAGAACGGCGCTGAACAACGGCGCTCCTTTCAATTAGACCAAGCTTGTTACCACGACGACTAGTGCGCATTCTCCCTCATGCGTGGCTGACGGTGCCCGGGGGCGCTTGCTATAGCCGAATGTCCTACAGATGTATCAATGGAATGCACATTAAAAGGAACAGTACAGCACAGAGCGAGATTCGATATCGAACATGAGGGGAAAACAGGCCGAGAGAACAGACCATGGCTAATTGAGGCATCGTAAAAGTGTCATATCAGACAAGAAGTGTGTGTGTGTGTGTGTGTGTGTGTGTGTGTGTGTGTGTGTGTGTGTGTGTGCGCGTGCGCGCACGTGTGTGTGCGTATGTCTGCCTGTGTATGTGCGTGTGGCTCCTCATGCTCTATTTCCGTATGAACGTTGAATTCTAGAAATAATAAAAGAGTAAATAATCCACTCTATTACCTAATTTATTCTACAAATGGAGGAAGGTCACGAGCCCAGCCTACACAACCAAAACGGATGTTAATTAAATACAAAGACACTTATCACACCACCACCACCAACCCCTGCACTCTGTGATCCCGGGTAACAAAAAAAAAAAAAGAGAGGCTCTGAGTATAATGAAGCCAACATGGGCCGTGCACCCAGCATTGATTAACGCCGCGCTCCAGTGTTGACACACCGCGGCTCACCTTCTCCACGCTTACACCTGTTTACACACTCGGAGCTCGAGTCGTGATTAGCCCAATTAATTCTTTGCAAAAGCTCCTCTCCTCCTTGAGCTCCAGCGACAACTCCACGCACGGTAGGAGTGGATAGCGGGTCGGGGGGGGGTTGAGGGGGGTGGAGCAACGGAATACCAACGCAAACAAACACACCACGGCTATACAAGCGTTAAGGGCTGATTATTGCTCCGCGTCGACGCACCGCAAGGCCCACGCGGGAGCTTTGACGCAGTCGTGAACCTGTTTGGGTTCTGCGTCGGGTTTGAGTGAGTTGACCAATCACAGCCCTCGCTGCTGCGTCGCCTCGATGCGAGGTTAACATTTTTTGGGGGGGCGCACGTCAGGCCCTCGCGGTGGGCGCAAGGAGGGTCCGCAAGGATGTAATTGGTTCGTAAACCCCCCTTGCGTTGAGTTGACGTGGAACAAAATACAGCCCTTTAGTGGTGCCAGTGGGCGATGTGGTGGCGGGTGGAGTTTGCGTTTGTCTGTTGTGGTTCCACGTTGACGCAACGCAAGGGGGTTACGGACCCCTTACGTCCTGAGGGTCTGACGGGACAAACATTTAAACCTTGCGTTCAGGTGAGCAGCAAGGGCTGTGATTGGTCCGCTGACTGAAACCTGTCGCAGAAACAAAAGGGGGTCCACGACTGCGTCAAAGCGTCTGCGTGGCCATTGCGTTGCGTCGACGACGTGCAACCGTAACTGAGCCTTTAGCCGCTAGCGACGGTGAACTCACCCAGCAGCGCCATGAAGCAGATGCAGATGGCGAAGAGGGAGCTGAAGCTGAGGCCCACGTCCTCGCGGTACACGGGCAGGGTGGTCTCGCAGCGGTGGCCCCGGAAGCCGTCGGGGCAGTGGCAGGTGTACTTGGACGGCGAGTGGGCCACGCAGGTGCCCCGGTGGCAGGGGTGGGTGGCGCACAGCGTGTACACGCACGACTTCCTGGTGCCGTTGACCCGGATCATGTGACCGGCAGGGCACCTAGGGAGAGGGGGGAGGGGGGGGGGGAAGGGTATGGTAAAAGGGGTAGATGGTTAATGATTTTTATTTATATATATATATATATATATATATACATAGTTATATATACAGTATACATGGGGGTAAAGGGTTTGAGACGCTAACAATTTGATCAGGGAGTTATGGTTATTATAATTACGGATTAATTTCACATGTAAATCTGAGTTGATTAAAAAAAAAGTGAAACAAATATCACCCAGCATCCGATATTTGCGAATGTGTCGGGAATGAATACATCCGTGTCATACGCTTATTTTTAATGTAGCAAATGAAATCTGGGGAAATGAAACCGCATACTGTGACAATAGTGATGAGTGAGTAGCCCCGACCGCTGGTTTCGATTGCTTCGCTTTAACGTTTTTGTGTATTTTAAAGGAGCACATTTTCTGTGGGGGTTGAAGCGGAGGAAAGTCGGTAATTAAAGGCATGTCTCGGCTTAACAGCTCAGAAATATATATATATATATTTTTAATTTTTTTTGCTTATTATAAGTCTTGGTTCTGTGTGTTCTGTCAATAATGGAAAAACAGGCTGTCATAGAAGAAAGTTGAAGGTAAAACCTCTGTGGCTGCTGTGATCCAAAAGAGTGAATAGTTTACGGATAAATATATCTGCTTATGTGAGGAAAGAAAATAAAAAGATATTAAATCCAAGACTCATTCGTATTTTTCTGTATGATATCTTTTCCGACAAAAACAACGAAAGATGTAAACATTATTTCAGCCTCTGAAAAACATGATATCAGTCCTTTGGGAGAGTTGAAGAAGTGACTGCCAAGGCTTTAGTATCCTTTCTCTCTCTACCCTGCAGTCATAACCTTAAACTCGTTTTGATCCAGTGAAGCAGGCTGGCGCTTCTAGCATTTTAACTGATGTGCCGGAGAGCAAGACAGGCCGACTATGCGGATGCTGGGGCCTTGACACCGGTGATCACTGTAAGTACCGCGTCTGTTTCACTTTCCATAAAGGAGAACACTGTTGATATTTCCTCACTACACACAGTGAGCCCGAAGGCCGGGCAGCAGTGGTTCAAGACCACCAGCGTTGACGGCTGGGAAGGAGGCCCCTTAAACCAGGATGACATCCGCACAAACTTTACCCATACTTTATGGCTGAGTTTGATTGTTCTCAGTACTCATCATGACTCTCTCTAAGTAGAATAAGAATAACAACTATACAATTAAAACTATGCGAAACTAAGCAAACAGCTCTATGTTTTTCATCAGCAAAAACAGTTCATTAGTGCACTTGATCATCCTCAGCAGCTGTAATTGATGGCCTAAGAGTGGGATAAATAAAGTCCTCATTGATAAACAAATCAATTTGGAGCAGGTGATTAGGGATGGGTGTTTTCATAAAGGTGTCCCACCACCTTGTCAGACTGGATGAGGACTGTGTAGGTGGTGAACAGCACCCCTATCTTCTCGCCCTCGCTTATTAAGACCCTGGCATTAAGTCAAAGCCAGGATGAGTGCAGTGAAGAGTGCGGTGATTATTCGGGTAGGCACGGAGATGATGCACGCACAAGCGCCCACATAGACACATGCACACACACACACACACACAAACCTACGGGATCATGCACACATTGTCGGAGGCAGATAATGAGGAGAAACCTGGATTGTGCCGTGGAAGTGTGTTTTAGCTTTGGTTCTTGGCATGAATGGATGAGCCCGGGGATTAAGGATAAACTACAGGACCTGAGCAATGAGTTAAATACGATACCAGTGCAATACCCCTATGAGTAGTGCAGTAGTACCGTCACACTGTTGTATTTACAGACACACACACAGACAGACAGAGAGAGATAGGGCGAGATGATGGGCATGCATGAAGGCAAAAAGACAAGGCAGATACATTGTGTGTATGTGCCTTGTACATCCATGGTGTTTGCATGCCAGTGTGTGTGTGTGTGTGTGTGTGTGTGTGTGTGTGTGTGTGTGTGTGTGTGTGTGTGTGTATGTGTGTGTGTGTGTGTGTGTGTGTGTGTGTGTGTGCGCGCACGCGCGTGCGTGCGTGCGTCAGAGTAGGAAATTTAAATATGTTTTTTTAAATTGCCTTTCTTAAAACCCCATGAAAAGAGCTTTGGGCACAATTTGGATCTTTTCCACAGCAATATTCAAACATTTTCAGGGATACCTCATTTTTTATATATTGTATGACAGTCCAATATTCAAGGCTCCAATGAAGGCTCTACAGAATCACCTAAGGTTAGGTCGTAATTTTACCGGGGCTATTTAAAGATCGAATAAATCATGTTCATGTGTGTGTGTCACACATGGTTAGTTCGTATACATTTGTTAATTCTTGATTTATTTTGTCCATAGAGGTTGTAAAAGAGAAGAGGAGAAAGATGGGCATTTGTTCAGAGCAGAGACCATAGATGGAGACAGAGAAGGCGAGGTGAGGCAAGGTAACAGTAATGGGGGACACCGTGGCCTAGCAACATCGGTAGAGTAGCACACGGGGGGGTAAGGCACTCAGCGGTTGATTCGCTAAGCCCCAGTAAACTCAGTGGTCGCACCGGAGCAGCTTCTCAGTGTGGTATGTGTCTTAATTCTCCCTCGCCAGGCTCACCCAATAGAAGCCAGTGGCGAATAAAGAGTCAAAAAACACATAAATGCTAGCAAGCAGACGGTAAATGAAAACCGAAATAAAAACGTTTTACACTGTTAACAATTGACGTATCATGCTAGACAACTGTTTGTGTCTTTTTTGAAGTATTCACCGCTCTCTCTGTTTGACTCCACTGGCCAATCAACAATGTTTGGGTAGAAACGAGGTTCATATTTACCGGCACTCGTGCACTCTCCACAGGTCCACACATGTGAAGGGAGGGGCACACTGGTTCCTCTTGCAGGAGTCCGAAGAGCAGCCCAAGGAGAGACCCTGCATGCTGACCTGGGAAACACCGTCTCGCGGATGGCCATCCATGGGGATGTAGCGACCGTTGATGCGTAGGTCCCTCATGCAACCTGGGGGGGGGGGGGTAGAAACATGTTCAGAAAGAGAGCGGGAGAGAGAGTAAGAGAAGGAGAGAGAGAAGGAGAGCGATGGAAACAGAAAGAGTCAGAGACAGAGAGAGACAGAGACAGAGACCGAGACAGAGAGAGAGAGAGAGAAGGCGACACCAAGGCATATTGATACAAAGGCAAAGGAAGAGAGACAGGCTGTTCCGATTTAATAGTAAAAGTCCTCTTCAGTTACCATTAGTTAAACGTCTGTTTTGTGCTAATTGGCAAAACAGACTCCCTGCTTGACGCCAGATGGCTGGCTTAAAGTAGGGACTGCTTTTACTTTCCAAACCTCGAGGATTTACCTTTCCTCCCAGTATAACAGTGTGGAAACAGAATACCCATGCATGAACACACACATGGATGCAAACACTCACACATTTACATACATGTACACAAAGACACACACACACACACACACACACACCCACACACACACACACGCATGCACGCGCACACACACCTTATCAGTAAATCATGAGTAACTTTTGTAAGGCAAGCTACTTTAAAAACTCCATTTAACAAACACATGCATTGTCTTATTCTGCCTGAGGCTAGCTGCCTGTACCTCTCATTGTCTCCTACTTGCAGCCTTGCCCTTCTCTCCCTCTGTCCCTCTCCATCTATCTCTCTGTCTCTCTTCTACCACTCTCTTCTCTTATAAATGAGTCTGTTCCATTATCCTTCTCTCTTTGCACCTAGACAATAGACACAGGCACACACATTTGTCTATTTTCAGGTGTGGAAGAACGCACACACACACACACACACACACACACACACACACACACACACACACACACACACACACACACACACACACACACACAACTCCATTTATGCCAACATAGACACACATACACTCACACTGTCGCAGGAGAGATGCATTTGCCATTAAACTGAGGCATGAATCCTCATGAAAGCTCACTCGGAAGCACGGAGGAAAAAAAGGATCATTATTATATAAAGCACATATTCCGAGTCACATGGTGTGCAGAGGCCTTGTTCAGGTCCCTCACGTACACTAGAACTCTATGCTTTCGGTCCTCTTATGCTTCTCACTACCTCTCTCTCTCTCCCTCTCTCTCCCTCTGTCTGTCTCTCTCTCTCTCTCTTACTCCAAGCACAATCGGATCTGTCATGCAGTTATGGTTTCATACAACACAGAGGGAGGTGATCCCGCTAGATTATATCTTAGCTTCAGACTTCATGGTGCCGTTCTTCTCAGCACAACTCCACTCCTCATTTATTTTCTTTCTTTTTTTTCCCTTTCTTCTCTCTTCAGCACACCACCTGCAGCATCTGACATACACAGTGAGTCCACTGAATTGGTGACTGTGTGTGTGTGTGTGTGTGTGTGTGTGTGTGTGTGTGTGTGTGTGTGTGTGTGTGTGTGTGTGTGTGTGTGTGTGTGTGTGTTTCTGTTTGACATATAAGAAAATAATAACAATGTCCTTGTAGCCCAAGCAACAAGCAATCTTAAATCTTTGTGCATGCCTGTATGACAGTCTAACATATCTGTTCTCCTGGGGAGACACATTAGATGTAGAAATGGACAAGGTTGTTGTTATTTCTGCGTTCATTTTTCTTCTCTTCCAGCTCTTGGTCCTGGAATGTCCCCTGAAGCTGTGAAAGTCTGGCGTTGCTGGCTTCATCTTCTTTATGTCAAGTGTGTGGGTATTCCCGAACAGAATTTGTATCCAGATTTGGGCTGAAGTCAGTATGATTATTTTGGTTCAGTTGTATTCATATCTGATTTCAATCTCATACATAAGGTTCCCAATCAAATGCTTAAAGGAGGGATCAAATATATTCTTACCAACAAGTATCTTCCATCACAAAGAGAAGAGGAGGGAATAGGAGTGAGCAAGTTGTGCATCCAAAGTGGAATACATAACTGTTCTGTTCCACAACCATGGCGAGAGTTGGTGTCGCTGAAGAGCTTAAAGAGTGACACTGATCTTGTATTATTCTTGTTGGACAGGAAAGCTTATGAGGAAAAATTGCCCATTTAAAATAATATCCTGAAGTGAAGTGCTGCAACAGTATGGCCAGACCAAACCACCATTTGTGTGTTGACGCACAGTATGTTTTTACAAAACAATTTTGTTGAAGGAATGTAAAAAATTGGTTTTGGAGCTGACAGATAACAATTGGGCAATACAATTAAAAGTGGCCAAGCACCTCTTTAAATTGGACCTGGTTAGAATTGCTGTCCAACATACATAGCTTATCAAGTCAGCCTGAGGCAAGGACAATGCTATTACGCTACAGTATTTTCCCATTTGATGGTCCGAGGAACGGCTATTGGTGTTTTCGTATACATTGAAATCCCCTTCTTTTTCAACCATATCAATCTCTGTTTCCATCAGTAAGCACTTTAAACACTTGCCCCCGAGCTCCAGTTTACAAATAGCCAAAACTGTGATTGGTTGTTTCAGCCGCTGCGTGCCCCTCAGCGAATCACGATGATTTACCATCCTTAGCTCAGCATTTACCCATGCGTGATTTTGGTGGGGTTTATTCTCCTGTTTGAGGAACTACACATGGACAACTCTTTTAAACTCTCACAGGTGATTTATAACACAAACCGTTCAAACCTGTAATGCCCGATTAAATCAGCCCTACTGGATTGAGCTCTTAAACGGGCACCACACATATCCCCTCCCATAGGAACACGTGCTTATAGCGATGTTAGAGCGGCAGCCTAGTGTGGGGAAGTGCCGTCGGTGCAGTGGTACGACTACCAGCCTAAAAGTAACTGGGTTTGGTCCCCTGTCCACAGCCAAGAGCAAGAGGTTGGATACATGCCCGTAGCCATCTATAAGAGCACAGAGGTCTGGACCTCTGTCATTTTAGATAAAAATGACTACAAAAAATGAATACAAATATTTTCAAAATCTGTGGTTGAGAACTTCTCAGAGATGAGGAAATACTTCATTAAAAAAAAACGGACCCCTGCAGCTGAAGCCGCAACACGAGGTAAGAAAGAGTCTACCGTTTTCAGAGCAGCAAGGTCAAACTTTGCTGAGAGCAAGTGGTAATCGATAGGAGGAACACGACGGTCCTATTCATTTTCTGAGCATTCAAAAGAGACCCCTCACAAAAAAGACAAATAACTATCTGCGCCAGAAAAAGCCAGCAGGGCACTAAATCAACCCAGTGCCTTCCATGGCTGTCAATACAAACTCCCCCAATGGCACACTTTTTGGAGAAGCCAAGCAAACAAACAAACCCTTCACTTAGTGTCTCTCCCCAAGGGTACTTCTAATCTGCTGTTTCACGGCCATAGCATTTACACACCTGTTATATATTTCTTAAGGGTAACCCATCTTTAGTTTTCATTTTGTGTAATTAAAATAACAATTTAGCACGGGTTTATTTGCAGTCATGATCATCAAGTCGTACAATATTTGTATAAAGTGTTGTAAGATATGCTTGTTTTTTTAGTTTTTTTATTAGACTTGTATTACAAAACAATGTTTTTCTTGAGGATAGTTCAATTATCAAAAGCGTATTATGGTGACGGCAGATTGAAATGCAGGTTATATTGAATATACAAAGCTAACAATACACTCCAATGCTCCATTCAAAGTTCCATTAAACTGCCATCCGCTTTTTAATCTAAGTATTTCCGGTGGCACATGGGCAAATGATAAATTGTTTGATTTGTGGTTTTGAAGATCGCTCCCAAGACAATCATTTTTTTCTTGACAACTTAAGCCCCTTGCAACATCGTCTCCGCTGACAACAGTCATATATCGGAAGTAACGCACAAAAGAAAAAAAAGAAAAAAGAGAACAATGGAAATGTTTTTCAGAAGAACCTGAAGTTATACCTTTTTGCTGTTCAAGGTCAAAACTGCATAATATAACTGCTATTCAGAAGGTAGAATGCACCTCTGCCTACCCAGCCGACAGAGAGGACAGCTCTTTGTTTGCAGCATTCTTTTCACCACTAAGGATATGGACAAAAATGCTAAGTCTTGGTCAATAAAGCCATGCTTTATTGACCTATGCTGGTATCTTTGGTTATAGTATCGGAATCATTGGTATGAATAGATAGTTTAGTTCCTTGTTTTCGTTGTTTGCATGTACATATTGACCCACAGAACACTACTCTTCTATTTACTACGACTTTGTTACGTGAACCATCAAGGCCACACATTCGTAATGGATGCAAGAGATGTAATACCACTCAACTCCTACACACACACACACACACACACACAGACAAACACAATCACAAACACACACACACACACACACAAACACACACACACTAGCTTTGTGAAGCGCGTTTGGTGACTGTATCGAGATCTGTATCAAATTCAATCAGTTATTATCATTATCATCATTATCAATTGATAATAATAATTTAGCTGACACTTTTAGCCAAAGAAGCTTAGAGTGAATACAGGGACGGGTCATTAAAGAACAGATTGGCTGTAGGGCATCTTGCTCGGGCATGAAGCATCAAACCCAGATCCCGTAGCCACTGGCGAGGGTCCAGCCCTTTTCACATTTACATTTAGGGCATTTAGCTGTCCATTTGATCCAAAGCGACTTACGGTTCAGACGCACATTAACACAATGACGGCGGAGTCAACCATGCAATGCTACAGCCAGCCCGTCGGGAGCAGTAAGGGTTAGGTGTCTTGCTCAGGGACACCTCCACGCTCGGGGGTGCAGGGATCAAACTGGCACCCTTCCGGTTACGAGTCAACCTGCTCTGCCTCCTGTGCTAAACCATCCCCTACCCCCTTTTACCACCGATGTTGAACGTGCGCGTGCCGCCCTACCTTGAAAGCTCTTGTTGCCGCTGGAAGGCAGGGAGTTCCCGACCGTCACCGCCGTGGTGTCCACCACAATCTCCCGGCTGCGACCCCGCGACCCCGTGACCTCCCGCCGACCCCCGCCGCCGTCCAGCCGCAGTGTCATCTCGTTGTCGTAGCGATCCAGCAACACCTCGTGCCACTCCCCGTTGTCAAGGCGATGCGCGGGCAGGGTCAGGTTGTAGTGTCCGTCTCCCAGGTTGTACACGACGCAGAGCAGGCCCTGGAAGATCTGTCACAGGGGGAAGAGAGGGGGAAGAGAGGGGAGGAGGAGGGGAGAAGGAGGGGAGGGGGGAGGAGGGAAGGGGAGAGGAGGATGGGGGGGGGGGGAGGCAAAGCAGTTAGCATTTCCCAGTGGTGCCTCCACTACCTTGACTAAAAATAATATCCTCGAGGAATTGAACTGGCCAAACCCCAGCCACGCCGGAGACCTCTGTGTGTGCCCAATGTCCTATAACCATGAAATTGATGATCGCTTCCAAATTGCTCATAACGTCCACCCATCCGTGCATCCATAAATTTACTTTGCCGGCCTATTTCTAGAAGGAGACAGTGAATCCAAGATGAATATGGACACAAGGCAGGGGTAGAGAATCTCATGCACGTACACACTCACACACACATTAGCCCAACATTTAGCGTCAGTTGCATTTGCTCTTAGAAAAAGCATTTGCAACACCTGCCAATTGTTAGAAAATTGTATAAAAACTAAAAAGGTTTCAAAGATGAGCCCACTTATTCATCGATCATTGGATGGCAACTCTAGTCTAATCTATATGGATATGTGCTCCAAGTAAAATACGTCACTTTTGAAACTCTGAGTAGCAATGATGCTTGAAATTAGAACAAGCCGCTAGCCAACTCTGGTCAGGGCAAAGACTGGTTTTCTTAAGCCACTGATGTCAATAGCTGACTGGTAATGCAATCAGTGTTGCATTCTGTTCTCCACAACAGCAGAACAGCCAAGAGCTTAAATAAGGGACAATTTCTGTGAGCTGGATAGGTCACTATTCACATACATTGAACTTCCATGTGCCCTTCTGCAATGTCATTTATATAATATATAAATCATGTCCACATGTAAAAACACACACGCACAAATAAAACTGGACGACCAAGATGTGTTCACCTTGAAAACAAATAGACTGCGGGCTACTATCCATTTGACACAGCTCATTAAGAACATCATTCCGGGTTCTTCCACTCCAACATGTATTGTCCTTCCTAATTTCAATTTTCGTCTTTGTCTGTATAATGACTGAGGCCCTGTTGTTCAGTCCTGAGCGCTTAGGCATCTGTGTTCTTCCTTTTTTTGGTCGAGTTTATCATTGCAAACAATGCTCGATAATGTCTCAGGCAGAAGATTGTCTGTTGGAGCTCGCTGTTGATTCACCGCCTCATTTCTCAGGGATTGTGATGAAACATCTGTTTGGTAACTCCGTTCAGAATGACATGGTTAAACGCACCTCTGGGAGGTGAAAGGCCGGCACAGAATTAAACATAACAAGCGATGGACATGGCAGGGCAAAGCACATCATACCATTTTAACCCTGCAATTAACTCTTTTTTTTGTAACAGCAAAATTGAGTTAGCATTTAGCCTCGCGGCTCTGCGCAGGGAAATTGAAATATGTCTTGGATGAGATTCGCCCAACAGGCTTCAAAGTAGGGATGTTAGTACTGGGATGTGTGCGTGTGTGTGTGTGTGTGTGTGTGTGTGTGTGTGTGTGTGTGTGTGTGTGTGTGTGTGTGTGTGTGTGTGCGTGTGCGCGTGTGCGTGTGCGTCTATAAGATTTGGCCTTGTAAAATACATTAATTTTATTATATATTATTCAGCACACCATGTACACACTTTTATATATCTATTAACAATAACTCTTTCAATCTCCATCCCTTATATATACCATATAAATATACATATTTCCATGTATCAATTGTATCATTTTAAATGTATTCTGTATGATCATAGACAGACGTGTTATAAATGCCACCATCATTTATTCAGTTGCTTTCCTTCTGCCTTTTTCTAGGACTTTCATGGAGTTTCAAAGCGTTCAATACGTTCCACCTCAAGGGGTTATCCTTCAACAGAACTAATTTGTTCAACTTATTTCACTATCATCAAACCCATCTGTAGTGCATCTGCCGGTATCATTTCAAGGTAGCATTTCTGTTCCAAAGGAACATTAATAAGTTAAATATTGCACATGCCTCACGTTCAAGCCTATGCCTTTACAAACATGCTACATTCATGTTAAACGGAAGAAGTGATGTCTGCACTATTGAAACAGCGCGTGGGTGATGGCAACAACAGACCGTTGTCTGTTCAAACTTGGAATGAAATCCATCCAGTCACTGGGCAACCAAATTCAAGTACAGAAGACCCGCAGTGTTGGCAGGCTACTTTGAAAGTGTAGTGAGCCTAGCTCCCAGTTACTCTACATTAAAGCTTCCCTAAAGAGAGGCAACCCCCCAGGGAAATGTAGCAAGCTAAGCAACAGAATCAGAAGCAGAAGCTACTCTTTTTTTTTTTTTTAAAACAACCATGCATACCCAATGCTATCTCAGGGATCAATATCACTCAATCAATACACCAGTCAAGGAGATACAAGCTAAGCAACAGAATCAGAAGCAGAAGCTACTCTTTTTTTTTTTTTTAAAACAACCATGCATACCCAATGCTATCTCAGGGATCAATATCACTCAATCAATACACCAGTCAAGGAGATACACCGATAAAAACGTTCAGTTAAATTGTTTGTTAAGTAATTTATTAAACAGTAACCTGAGATCTCAACTCGGAGGAGGAATTGATTGAGGTTTAAAGGAAGTGTAAGCAGTATCTTGTCACAGTCAACAAAGGACCGCATTCAGAGGGACATCCATGGGGCTCTCATTAGACCTCAACAGCCCTCCGAAATATACCTTGTAATTTTTGTAATCATCCATGTTACATCTTCATGCTGACTCATATGTCCTATAGGGATTTGTTTTCTTTGATTATGCGTGGCTACTTTACTCGCGATTGTGTTTGCAACACATGTAAACTGCCCCTCGCAAGGCAACTCAGATTTTGTTGTTACTCAAGTGATATTAAATTTAAAGTCATTATCTTTTTCTCTTAGTTATTTAAAGTGTTGTGTTTTATCCACGACAACACCAAACGCCAGTTTGAACCATGCCATGCCAGACTGAAAAAGTTCAATTTCCTCTGCCATCTTCCATCAAATGAGTGTCTCTGGTCTGTGTGTAACTGTGTGTGTGCGTGTGCGTGTGCGCGCGCGTGTGTGTGTGTGTGTGTGTGTGTGTGTGTGTGTGTGTGTGTGTGTGTGTGTGTGTGTGTGTGTGTGTGTGTGTGTGTGTGTGTGTGTGTGTGTGTGTGTCTGTCTATGCTCTTAGCATCCCCTCAATGATTGGGACGTGATGTCACCCTGATGCGGAAGTGCTTCCTTCCGCTACCATCGACACAGCACACAGAACAACGTCTTCCTGTGTCCATCGTCCGGGTTTTGGGGGTACTGATTCTTAGATTGATTTCAGACTGCATCAGAAAGCTTAGCTGCACTTGAGCCTCCGCAATGCTCTGAAAATGTAGCTAGTGGGGACGCCATTGTGCTACTTGATCAATAAAAGAGCTTAGCAACTGAAAAGCAATTTGATTTGGAAAAACACGACAAAAAAGAATACATCAAACTACGGAGAAATGTAGTTGAATAGCAATAGTGTCACTACTTGAAGTGACACTATTGCTCAACACTGCCTGTGTGTCTGTGTTATTGCGCAGGTGCTCGCATCGCTGAGACATTATTGGGGGGCTGAGTAGTCGAGGGGGTGGGTCCATGGGGTTGGAGGGGGTGTTATTTCAATTTACATTTCCTCTGAATGTCCCACCGAGAATCGCTTGCAGCCTGACCATCTTCTTCTAATGCCTCCTCCAAGTAAGCAGAGAGAGAGAGATAAGGAGAGAGAGAGAGAGAGAGAGAGAGAGAGAGAGAGAGAGAGAGAGAGAGAGAGAGAGAAGGAGAGAGAGAGAGAGAGCGAGAGCGAGAGCGAGAGCGAGAGAGAGAGAGAGAGAGAGAGATAAGGAGAGAGAGAGAGAGAGAGAGAGAGAGAGAGAGAGAGAGAGAGAGAGAGAGAGGGAGAGAGAGAGGGAGGGAGGGAGAGAGAGAGAGAGAGATAAGGAGAGAGAGAGAGAGAGAGAGAGAGAGAGAGAGAGAGAGAGAGAGAGAGAGAGAGAGAGAGAGAGAGAAGGAGAGAGAGAGAGAGAGAGAGAGAGAGAGAGAGAGAGAGAGAGAGAGAGAGAGAGAGAGAGAGAGAGAGAGAGAGAGAGAGAGAGAGAGAGAGAGAGAGAGATAAGGAGAGAGAGAGAGAGAGAGAGAGAGAGAGAGAGAGAGAGAGAGAGAGGAGAGAGAGAGAGAGAGAGAGAGAGAGATGAGCTATGGATTGAGGGAGGGTACTCTAAAGAGCAATTTAGAGTAAGTGATTGTGATTGAGCAGGTGAGAGAGTGAGCGTGTGAGCGAGTAAGCGAGTTAGTGTGTGATCAAAGTAAATAAAATGTTTGGGAGGATGCAGAAAGTTGTGCGACTCGGATCTCATGTCGTCTCCACATTGAAAACCAAGCCGGGAAACATACACACAAGAAATAACACACACAGAATAAACAAGTGTTGCATAGTAACCCTGGCCTAGTTTAAAGTCTGCCTGGTTTTAAGACGCACTGCTTCTCAACAAAATGCTCTTAGAAGCTTTAACTCCCCGGACAACGCTATGAGAACCTTTGAACCCTCCCCCCATGGACAACAAGACGCTGGGGGATCTCACTGCAAGGGAGCCCCCCGATACAGCCGCATGTCAGATGTGGTGAGGAAACAGGGCCAGATGCCGCCAGATGTGTATCAGTGGTATTATTAAGGCTATGGGTGCTGCTACAGACGATAGGGAGGGAGGGACAGAGGCGTGAGAGGGAGAGAGAACGGTAGGGATGGAGTATCCTTTATTCAGTTTCCATGAAGGGCTGCATTGGTAAAAGAGAACTGAATGGCAATGATGCTGTTCACGTTGCCATGGGTGTCTACAGGAATGAGAGGGAAGGAATAAAAGCCTAGAAAAATTACAAATATATTATCTGCCCATGCTGAGGTTATAACTGTGACCGGCTTGAGCAGTTGCCATAGAGTGATTTTATTACAGAGTTTCTTCCTTTGTTTCCTTTAAAAAATGTTGACTCATAACCAAAGGCCTCTGAGAGAGACAAACCTGGTTAATAATTTAGAACATGGAGGGAGCAAACGTCATTTAAATGACACATAAAATGTGTTAAAAAAATGATTTACCATCTCTACCATAATAAGAATAAATTTTACTCTTTTACTTTGGCGGTAAAAGCAAACCTCCCTCATGCTTACGACCATTAAACCCATTGAACACACACACACGCAAACACCATACTGAGGTAACGTTAGGCTCATCGGAAACTAGAGTCTTTCCACAGCATCCCTCCAACGTTGCTGTCTCCGTGGGAACAGAGATGGGGGAGACAGACTAGAGTCGGGGAGCAAACCATAAAAAGGACACATGAGAGATGCCAGGTTTTCCCCGACAGCGGAGACAGACAGAAAGAGAAACGCGGGAAGGGTGGCTACACGTCGTAGATGTCAAAGAGAGATAAGACGGGATGATGCAGAAAGGGACGAGGCATCGGGAGAGAGCGCGATTGAGACAGTGAAACTGGATTTATTGGTGTTGTAGTTGGTGTGTATATGTGTGTGCGTGCGTGCGTGCGTGCGTGCGTGCGTGCGTGAAGTGGTAATGGAATCTCTGCCAAAGCCACCTGCCAAAGCTCTAGGGTAACAGACGTCTAAAAAACACGATCCAGTTACACACACACAGACACACAGACACAGACAAACACACACACAGACATACACACACAAACACAAACATAAAGACACACAGACAGACACCTTCACCCACAGAATAACATCCAGAAACGAGGGGTACTTGCTAATCAAAGCACAAACCGATTCCGGTGTAAAGCCCAAACTGCACAATAAAGCAACAACAACAAAACAAAAATAATTACTATGTGTTTTCACTTTTTTCCCAAGCTTGGTTATTAGAATTCAAGTCTCATGACAACAGCACACACAGACACAGACACACACAGACACACACACACACACACACACACACACACACACACACACACACAGCTCCTTGCTATGTGAGTCTGCAGGCAGTCAAGAGAAACGCATACTAATTTCTTCCTGTGATTAAAACCAAACAGTCTGAGCAAGTGATGCGAAAAAGACCCCCCACACTCTCTTTTCGCTTTGTTTCTTTCAAAGGCATGAAGCTAACAGGAAGCAGCAACATAGTGTCCAATTTCTCATCAAGCGGCCATGGAGAAAAAACTGGTAAATTTTATGTCCTGAAACCTGATCTTCTTCTTCTACTGCCATGTAAGTGAGTCTGAGCGAATGGGACGTGACTGAATGAAGGGAAAGAGAGCGGACTGGAGAATCGGGGCGAGAGTCAAAATGAAGTGGAAAAAAAAACACAGGGTTAACAAACGACTATCTATTACTACCTCACCTGCCAAAGATTATAAAAAAAAAAAAAAACTTAGATAATTGAAATGAGCCAAAGCACATGAGACACTTCTAAGTATTGTGTTATAATTAAGGGATAACCTTTAACATTAAGGGTACATAAATTTACCATGAATTAACATAAGTTAAATGCAGGAATGCAAATTACTGCATAAAGATAGCATGACGTCAGGATAAGGTGTTTTGTGATTGAATTCAGCTATTGGTAACCCAAAGTGAACCCAATGTGAACCCAAAATATTTTCAGTTCTCAAAACTAGTATTTTTTTTAATATTATTATCAACAAAGTATTCTACAAAAATGTTCTCACTGTTACTAAAATAAGAACGTAACTTAGAATACAGCCAACCGTTCGTTGAGTGTTTTCTACCCTACTCTGAACGCAGCTGTGCTTATAGGGGACCTATTATGCTTTTTCGACTTTTATGACCTATAAACGTTGTTATAATGATTGATAGTCATGTTTAATCATACCAAAGTGTCAAATAATGACGTACATGCATTTCGACGTATTCCCTGCTGACAGTCTGGGGTGGCTGTGCAGAGCGCTAAACACTCGGGACAACGTTTGCGATTCACTTGTTCACATTTCCGGGAAATCATCTACGTAGAGGCACTCCTGCCGCGCCCCCATATGCCTGGTCAAATCTGCCCGCGCGCGCGGTTCAAGGAAGGTAACCAATCACAACGGAGTTGGGTTGGCAGGAGGGGGGCGAGGGGGCGGAGAAGGACGAAACCGAGCGTTGACAGAGAATGCTGAAAGCGCCCAGATGAGAGGAAGAGTTTCCCGAAAATCTACATCGTTTTTTGTGTATGGTTAAACATGACTATCAATCATTATAACAACGTTTATAGGTCATAAAAGTCGAAAAGCATAATAGGTCCCCTTTAAAGTGTCTTTTGGTATACTCATCAACATCATTAAGAAGGAACACCGGGCGGCGAGGTGTGTGCTGATCGAGGAAGGTGGGGCTCCATCTCGGGCAGCGTTTAATTCCTCCGTGACCGATGGGAATTTTATGCTTCTTGGGGATCACAGGCATTTCCTTACTATACTATCATTAATTATCATTTTTAATCTCAGTGTAGTGATCCAAGCTGAAACAAGGGCTTCACGTACGCTTCAAAGTTACTCTGGTTCACTGGTTGACAAAAAAAGTTTTGTCTTTCCAGGATTGTTGAATTCTTCTTCTTCTAGTTTTCTTTCTTTCTTGCTTTAGAGGTCTGAGCTCGGAGGAGAACACGAGCAGCGGCGGTCCGAGGAAGGTGCGAAACCCAGCTAGGTACATCATGATACAGACTCCCACTCATTATTTATAACAGAAGAAGCTACAAGAGAGCAGGCCCTCCCTACGACCGGCAAGGGCCTAAGGGGTCAGGGCCCGAGAGATAACCATAGAGGGAGCCCAGCCCAGTAACAGGCTCAATAGAGCAGATGAGGGCTGGGGTAGGGGTAAGTGTTAGGGCTAGGTTTAGTTGGTTAAATAAGTTGTGTTACCTATTAAAGTTATGAATCCAGAAAATGCAAATGTATCGTCATGGGGGATGATGTTAAAGTTACAATTTAAAGCTATGCTTCAAAAACTATTTACAACAAAATGGAAAAACAGAAACACAAAGAAATCATGCAAAGCAACACTCCACCGCGGGGTTAGAAAAAAATGATCTTATTTTTCCAATATTTCATCCAATTAATTCAATCTAAATTAAAAAGCAACAATATACTATTTTTCAGTGCCAATCTTTTCCTTTTTGTTCATTTGCAGTGAGGATAATGGATATTAAACATTAATACAATTCTCTTGTGAGTTTTAACTTGACTGCAACAAATGCTCCAGGAAATCTTATTTACAGCTAATGTCATTTGACACCGACACTTTAATTAAATTACACACAAGCTGAATCTTGCAGAAAAAATAATAAAAACACAACACCGCTTAAGTTTACAAACACATTGATATCTGGTGGCACAACCAACTTTTGGACGACACACACACAGACACACACACACACACACACACACACACACACACACACACACACACACACACACACACACACACGCGTGGCTTACCTCCAGGCGCAGGTATTCGCTCTGATCCTTAGAGATGAGGGAGACGATGGTGCTGCTGTGCTTGCGGGTTCGGATCAGAACCTGAATCCACGTCCTCCGGGCGGCCATCGGGGTCACCAGGTGGTAGTGCACGTGACCGCGCCCGTCAAAAGAGTACTCTGGAACATCTGAAACGATGGAGGGTCGAGTCAAACTCAAATCACACATGGGTGGGTGTATGTGTCCAAGAGAATGTCAGAATGCATCCCATCATATGTCTGCATATCCCTCATTATCACAACAGATGCTGATGTTTCTTATAGGACATTTAAATTAGTACAGCTGTATTTTCCCAGTTCTATCTTTCCTTTCTATCTTAGTTTTCTTCAGGCCTTTGTTGCTTATTTAGCTTGCAAACAAACAGCAACTCCCCCATCAAACGTCCACAGAATAGTTGCTATAGTCATGGACTGTCTTCTTAAGCCCTACTTGAGTCCAGTTTGAATACTGGGGTTGAAGGTCAATGTTTGGAAACAACATCTCCAAAACTCTATAAATGCTTATAAAGCTCGAGTGTCTGTATTTCAGACACTTTGCTCTCTACTCACTGAATGTTTTATTACCTTTATAATGCCACGACTGAAGCATCAACAGAGTGCAACCAGACATCTTTTAGAAAACTCTTTTCATCACACCCAAGCCATTTCAGAGAGAAACAACTACAATGTGAATGAATAGAACTGAACTGCACTGAACCGAAGGGAACTAAACCTTAAAGGGCTTGGTTTTTCCCCCCCCGAAAGAGCAAAACTTGTAACATAAAAAGCAACAGTCAGGCTTAAATTGGAATTGTTCAATGTTGCTCTGAATCAGCAAGCTGCAGAGGTGGACGACAAGCCCTGCAGCGAGATCCTGGCGTCTACAACTTTATGCAAATTAAGTGTGACGCTAAACCAATTGGAGGGTAGCTGTGATTTAAACTCTCTCTTCTTCCTACGTTAGCTCGTAATCAGCGACAACGCATAAAAGGCATATTGTGGCTGCTTGTCCTGTTTCATATAATCTGTCATTGAGCATTTGCCACAACACAAATACAAATAATATGGCGGAGGCGGATTGATAACATCAAGAGAATCACAAACAGGTACCCATGACTTCCCCACTTTTCAGCGACAGTTGAAACAGCTGTAATATTTGGCAATTATTTAAATCTAACTGGTTCAGAGTGAGTTAGAGCCAGGGTTTTGTAATGGATTATCCTCTGTCCAACATACTTTGATTTAGCTTGTTTACCTTCTTCACACTGCTGGCCGGTGAAGCCTGCCATGCACTGGCAGCTGACGGAGCCCCATTCACCATGGCAACGGCCGCGGTGTCCGCAGGACGGGTAGCCCATGTTGACACAGCTGGCGTCCGTGGTCAGGCATCCCGGGGAGCTGGACTGGGCGTCAGCCGGGGAGCCCAGATCATATAGCTGAGAGACGGTGGGATGGAGTGGAGAGAGAGGAGGAGGGGGATGAGGAGAGAGGAGTGAGGTGAGAGGAGAGAGGAGGTGAGGAGAGGGGAGGTGAGGAGAGGGGAGGTGGGGAGAGAGAGGAGTGAGGAGAGGGGAGGTGAGGAGAGAGAGGAGTGAGGAGTGGGGATGAGGAGAGGGGAGGTGAGGAGATGGGAGAGAGAAGTCAGGAGAGGGGAGGTGAGGAGAGGAGTGAGGAGAGGGGATATGAGGAGAGGGGAGGTGAGGAGAGGGGAGGTGAGGAGAGAGGATGAGGAGAGAGAGGAGTGAGAAGAGAGGAGAGAGGAGTGAGGAGAGGGGAGGGGAGGAGAGGAGAGGGGAGTGAGGAGAGGGGATGAGGAGAGAGAGGAGTGAGGAGAGGGGATGAGGAGAGAGTGGAGTGAGGAGAGGGGATGAGGAGAGAGAAGAGAGGAGTGAGGAGAGGGGATGAGGAGAGAGAAGAGAGGAGTGAGGAGAGGGGATGAGGAGAGAGAAGAGAGGAGTGAGGAGAGGGGAGGTGAGGAGAGAGGGGAGAGGAGAGAGGAGAGAGGAGAGAGGATGAGGAGAGAGAGGAGTGAGAAGAGAGGGGAGAGGAGTGAGGAGAGGGGAGGTGAGGAGAGGAGAGTGAGGAGAGGGGATGAGGAGAGAGAGGAGTGAGGAGAGGGGATGAGGAGAGAGTGGAGTGAGGAGAGGGGATGAGGAGAGAGTGGAGTGAGGAGAGGGGATGAGAGAAGTGGGGAGATAAGGGTCAAGGGGAGGGGCGAAAAGGGAAGAGAGGAGGAGGTGACATGAGAAGAGTTGAGAAAGTGGAGAGGAGTGGGGATGGGGGTGAAAAGGAGCGTAGGGTGAGGGGAGGGGAGCAGAGGGGAGGAAGAGGAGAGGAGTGGGGATGGGGGTGAAAAGTAGAGAGAAGAGGAGCACAGAAAGGAGAGGAGGGAGCAGATGAGTGAAGATCGGTTGGGAGAGGGTGGAAGATGGGGAGGTGATCCAGTAAAAGGACACATGAGTATATTGTCAATCATAATTTGAAGCAGTTTATAGAGACAAAGGGTTAGAGAGATAGAGGGGGGGGGGGGGGAGGGAGGGAGGGGGGGGAAGAGAGAGAGAGAGAGAGAGAGAGAGAGAGAGAGAGAGAGAGAGATTCTAAGCTACTTGAATCACAAATGCGTATCGCTTATGAAAATGTACTCATTTGGCATTCATTGTCCGATTTCAAAATGTCCCTCCTCCAAAAACATATTGCAGACAGCCTTACACCTACACACACCTGAGCGTACGAAAATAAAAGTGGCGATAACGTAAGAACAACATAAGGGGATTGCGGAGAAAACTAGCAAATGCCTTTTGCAATGTGAAGACGGTACGTCAGAAAAGCGAGGCACACTGATTTATTTTGATCTGATTTCCCCGTCTCCATGGAGACCCAACTGGTCTTATCTAAAGGACCTTTTAGTCACCAAACTGAAACCGCATTGAGTACAAAACAGGTTGGTCTACAAAAGGTCTTCCTCGGTCGTGGCCGGCCAAAATAAGATCAACGTCTTTTAAATTATTCTGAATGATTTGTCCGGAACATACCTTAATCTGCACTGGAGCAAAACGAGACCTTCAGGCATGACTTGATCTAGTGATAATGGAACTACCAACAGTGAAATTTAGCATGCTTGCCTTCCCAGATAAATCAGGCAAAAGTCCACTAACCCTTTAATTAGACTAAGCCAGTCGTCTTTCGGATGTACCTTATGCATGAAGTACCTTCATGCATAAAGCATGGTATGGGAATGCAAAGGGGTAAATAGGTTTTGAGGGTAGGTGTCACAATAGTTTTGGGTGAAGCCATTGAAAATTCACCAGTGAATAATCAACTCATTAAAGAATAAGATTGAGTATACGTAGGGCTAGAAGATTGCAAAAGGATCTTCTCCACTAAGGCTAGATTGTTGTGTTCAGCAGGACACATATGTATCGTATTAATAAGTGCATACATATCCAACTGGAAGGGGTTATTCATGACTTTAAGTGGCATGAATTATTCCTCAATATAATAAGTTAATACAACAAGTTAAAATTCTGTATCTCTATGTTTACTGTGGTTTTTGCAATATATATGATACACTTAAATTAATATGGATTACATATCTGAGTACGGTATGTTTTATTTCACCTAGTTTTATATGTGTATACATATATATATATATATATATATATATATATACCCTAACTACATACAAACACACACATTTGTTCCCATTTCATGTATGAAATGGGAATCTATTATTATAATAGATATATATAGATATATTATATATCTATTATTTTATTTTATTGTGTGACAATGTTTATATGTAAAGCACTTTGAGTCTGCCTTGTGTATGAAAAGTACTATATAAATAAAGTTGCCTTGCCTTGCATATGAAAACCCTTTTTATTAACTCAGTGCTGGAACTGTTAACTGTGAATACAGAGCAGAAAAAGGTAAATATCTGCATCAAAACTAACCATGGCGACAATGGCGACGGGCGGACGGCTGTGAGCGACGATCGAAAGAACACGTAAACATTGAGCGCTTTAATCTCCCTTTCTTGGTTTAAACTTTTCATGAAGCAGGCCGCACTGTTTTTGTTATTTATGAGTTCACATCTTCGCCGACGAAGAGACGGCTGAGAAAAAATAGAGAAAATGAAGGAAAAGTAGGCGAAAGAAACAGAATTGTCCGTTCTTGCGGGGCAATTGTTGATTGGTTGTGACCTCAGAAATTTGCAAGGTTTCTTTTGATTAAATTGAGCAACGGTGTTAACGTTAACGATGCCCAGTGTGTGTGTGTGCACTGTGCACGTATGCATACGTGTGTGTATCCTTAATCTCTCTGGGGAAATGCATTGTACAAGGTTTAAAGTGTTTCTGAGAGGCAGTGAAAAAATCACCAGAGATCAACGTGGAATAGAGAATAGATAGCGAGAGACAGAGAGGCGTAGTAGACGAACACAGAAAGAGAGAAAGAGATAGCCATAGAGAGAGAAAGGGATCGATGATACGCCTGAACAGAGTTAAAGAAGGATGACTGCCAGCTATTGCAGAGAGCGATGATGCTCCAGGAAACAGATTTATAGAGTGTCCCTGGCCATTGGTTGACCTCCACCAGGCCTCTCGTGACCCCTACTGCTGAGCCATCTGACCTGCCCTCACTTTCTTGCTGCATCTTACAGATTGCCGCCTACACACATAGGCACTATGCATTATGTACTAGATCAATATATATATATATATATATATAACAGGAAACATGTAAATCCATATTTGAATAGATATTTAATGGATACAGTGCATCTGTAGTATACACTATGGATTATATTATAAATATACTCTAGATGAGTCAATGGTGTAAGGGAATAAATCGCACACCCGCACTCAAGCACACACGGACACATACACACACACGTGCATGTGTGCACACACATGCATGTGTGCGCGCACATGTACACTCACACTCACAAGCTAAAGGCACGCACAGACACACAGACACACACACAAACAGGCCTCCTGAAGTGTGACTTAATATTTGCAGAAAACAATTGAAAAAGAACATGGTCACAGGGCCGGGATAGTGCTCCGGGCAAAACGAGACGCACGACAACTCACACATACGCACGGCGAGTTAAGTCGTTTGTGTACAAAGAGGCTGCCAACGCAGGAAACAGAAATGGTTAGTTTGGTGAGGACTTAATGTAGCGCAGAAGCAGCCGCCCTCCTTCAGTGTTATTAATCAATTGTACGCCTGCTGTTTGCAGCTTTCTCCCTTTGCAGACATATCTGTTTCTCATGTCCGCCCACACGCACAACTTAAACTTTATTTTGTGCTCATTAGTGAACAAATAAAACGGCTAAAACAGCGATGTCCCAGCGAGGCGGAGGCACGCGGGCTGGTTTTGCACACTGGGTACGTTAACACCCCAATCATGTCAGTGACACACCTCCCAGGATCCAAGAGATGAATGAAAAACCGAAAAACATCATCTGATAAAAAGTGTTCTTTGTGGCAGTGGGTGAGTAGCACCCTCAGCGATTCACCCTTTTTGATGATTTATTGAAGTGAAAGGTTTAAATACCTTCATTTGGCTTCCATCAACGGAATTCCATTGTGTTTATCCGTTTGGCCATGAAGACTTATTTTTTACAAATATGCAAGTGACTTAGCAACTCCAGGGGCTTGAGATTTTTGTTCTCATTAAAATGAAGCACTGTCCTTCCACCATTTGTCCAAGGGAAAACGCTATGGGAGGCACACACATGCAAACATGCTGAAAGAAAAGGAAAGCTGCCACATATGCATCTAGACACATGGGTTATGTGTGCATGAGTTTCTATCATGGACTCAACTGTAGCCACATAAGCTACAAGCCATGTGCAGGCAAACACACTCACAAATGGACACACGCGCACACACACACAAACCACCTGGCAAGGCTATATAACCGTGGGCCTGTAGATAGTAGTTCAAATAACCCTTGACCCCAGACTTTCCTATAGGCATGTGCCTAAAAAATCAACTAGTTGAAGAATAAATTCCTCTTACTCATATTCTGTGCACGCACCCATTTTAAAAATGGTTATTATTGAATGAGGAAATTGCAGTAGCGTATGCCTCAAGCAGTGAAGAACATGAATATATTACTAATGATACATAATGTGTGTAATCGACTTCTAATGTAATTATTCCATACCACTGCCGGTGGCAAACAAGGTCAAACAAATATTACCAAACTGTGACTTGGCAGCCACAGTATTAAGCACAAATTTGCTGCGAACATGAACATCAGCTATTTGAAGATTGGCTAACAGCCACACTAGGATTGCTCAATATAAATAATTCCTAAGATGAAAACACAGCTAAAATCTTTCCTATCGAGAATTGAGAAATAAATTGTAATATGTACGTTTTAGGATTCATTATTGTAACCCACTTTATTGAAAAAAAACATCATAGGACCATTTATTTTCCTAGTGGGGCACTCAAGGTAACATTCAAGCCGGGCTTTCAGGTTCCTGAAAAACATAATTAAAGGGTCCTTCAAATGTGCAGGGATTTGATTATTAATATTACTATTTATGAACAATTGATTGTGTAGAACAGTTGCTTTCAACAGTTTTTTTATTAAAAATAAATGTAAATCTTCAATACAAATTCTAGATTTGCTTTGCAGTCAATTGTACCTCCATGCCTGAGTCACTTTTATTATCGTTTGGTTTGGGGAGAAATAATCATTTGTGCATTGTGTGTGTGTGTGTGTGTGTGTGTGTGTGTGTGTGTGTGTGTGTGTGTGTGTGTGTGTGTGTGTGTGAGTGTGCTTGAGTGCGTGAGCCTGTCTTACCTTGCTGTCCACGACGAGGTTCCGGATGCAGCCGCTGAAGTGTTTGTGCTGGAGCTGGGGGTACATGTATGGGACCTCCTCGTTCACACCCCCTAACTGGAGCACTTGGCTCATGTTCAGGTGTCTGTGGTGCACACACACACACACACACACACACACACACACACACACACACACACACACACACACACACACACACACACACACACACACACACAGGAACATTCAAGCAAGTATTTCCTTGATTGTGTTGTACAGTGTGTTGTTGGATTTTTTTTATATGGACATTTCAGATAATGTGTTTCTTTGTGTGAGTGAGTGAGTGAGTGAGTGAGTGAGTGAGTGAGTGAGTGAGTGAGTGAGTGAGTGAGTGAGTGAGTGAGTGAGGGAGAGAGTGAGTGAGGGAGAGAGTGAGTGAGTGAGTGAGTGAGTGAGTGAGTGAGTGAGTGAGTGAGTGAGTGAGTGAGTGAGTGAGTGAGTGAGGGAGTGAGTGAGTGAGTGAGTGAGTGAGGGAGAGAGTGAGTGAGTGAGGGAGAGAGTGAGTGAGTGAGTGAGTGAGTGAGTGAGTGAGTGAGTGAGTGAGTGAGTGAGTGAGTGAGGGAGTGAGTGAGGGAGTGAGGGAGTGAGGGAGTGAGGAAGTGAGTCGGTGGGTGAGTAAGTGAGCGGTTAAGCGGTGGATCTGTCTGTCTGTGCGTGTGTCTGTGCATGTGTGTGTGTGTGTGCGCGCGCGCGCGCGCGCGCGTGTGTGTGTGTGTGTGTGTGTTTGTGCATGCATGCATACATACCTGCCTTTATGCGTGCCTTTGTGTTTGCATGTGCATGTGTGTAATTGTGTATGTGTATGTGAGTGTACGCTTGCCCGTGTGCGTCTCAAACCACATACCGGTCTGTGTTTGGAGTGACACCCGTCACTTCACAGGAAGAGTGGTCATCAGTGGTCAGCCAACTGCCAAGCCCCTCCATCTCCATCACTGTGGCTCCTGCACAGCGATCCAGTGTGAACCGCACCTCCTGAAGCATATGGCACGCACACAAAACATCACATCATGAAGAATCATTTGCATTTAAAACACTATATTATTTAGTGTTGCTTATATGGCATTGTGTGTGTGTGTGTGTGTGTGTGTGTGTGTGTGTGTGTGTGTGTGTGTGTGTGTGTGTGTGTGTGTGTGTGTGTGTGTACGTGTGTACGTGGCTGGTACGTGCATGCTTATTTTGGGCCATCCTCAACTTCAGCTCTTTTTCCTAATTAGCGCTATTTTTATACGTCCATACACTCCATATCTGCTGTTAAGACACGATGCTCGTGTAAACATTTTACAGTTGGTATTCTAAATGTGATGGCACTGGGATTCATACCATAGTATCAATACACACAATACACATTCAAACAAATGAAATAAAAATATTGTTAGAATAATGTTTGCGAGAGTGGACAGTGTTGCAAGAACGTTGTCATTTGGTCGTTATAGTTATAGATTTTTTTTTTTTATCAACGATGATGTATCGTTCACACGGGACATGCAATTGAAATCAAAGGTGTAGTTCATTTGACATTTTTTCTAATGTGTGACTTATTCCATCATGTAGAAAAAAATATATTAATAATAAATGTTTATTGATATATGCGCAAATAAATTTCATGATTCAGAAGAATATGGACGGCGCTGTCCAAATGCTCACGAACAGCACGTGAGTGGGAGATAGCGCACTCGTATCGTGTGGATGATTTCAGCAGGGGAGACCTTGGAGGTAAATGTTGGAGGCCTGCTTACATAGCGATTGTAACCTTGCGATAGCTAGAGCCACGATAGATAGAGTGGTTTCATGCCTACGTGTTTGTGATCATGAAATTGGATGGTCTAAGGTGACGACATCGAAATGCGAGTGTAAGACCAGAGGAGAACTGTGCTCGAGTGTTGTTGGGATTACATCGAGACCGTCCTCTGGCGCTGGTCTTGGAGATATCAAAAGTGGGATATCGTGCAACAAAACTTGTCGCTGGAAAGGGTTGGTTGTTGGAAGAGTTTGATGTTTTTTTTGGTTCTCCCGATGTTGCAGTACTTTGTTATACGTTTAATTAAATGAAGTGGAGCTGTAACCAGATACGAGGAAGATTTGAGTTGGTTATAAGCGGTTAAATATTACAATTTGCCTGAGATTTTGTCATCGGTTTGTTTGATTTTTTTACGGTCAACTTTTTCATTATTTATGCTTTATTCATGGGGATTTAGACAAGAAGGTACAGGAGAGAGAGAGAGGGGAGTACATGCAGTAAGAACCACATTGCTGCGGTAAGGACTGAGCCTTAATGGTCGCTCCGCATTAGTTAATTTTTGACATGGTATGATGAGCATGTTCATCATCGACATTAATACGATGGAATGGCCTGCGTTTACCTACTTCGAACACAGCAACAAACATATCATACATGCGTAAACAATGAAATCAATAAACCACACGTGTGTACAAGGGATTAATACGTTCCATGTATTGCTCGAAGCACAATCAATAGCATCGTGCAACAATTTAGCAGAGGGGTAGGATTATGAAAATAAG
This sequence comes from Gadus morhua, assembly GCF_902167405.1. Lineage (NCBI taxonomy): Eukaryota > Metazoa > Chordata > Actinopteri > Gadiformes > Gadidae > Gadus > Gadus morhua. Next base: position 7,572,132 of record NC_044061.1, on the reverse strand, counting down.
CATTCATCACTCCAGCTCATTCATTTAAGAGTTTCAACCTTATTACTTTCCTCAGGGTCGATAACTCCAGTCTGTTGTGTCACTTCTATGCTCCGTAGAGCCTATAGTGTATACCCCCCGCCTTCAGTAAGTGCAGAGTATGAAATAGGTCTCTCTGTGAATCCAGTCCCCACAGTTAGCTTATTTCTTTCTGAGTGGCTTTTCAGATGCTAGACTCACTCCCTGCGTTGAGGTCTTTGTTATGCCTCTAATGTGATGGCCGCATCCAGCTAGCTCAAGACTCATCTTCACCTGTGTTGGATTCAATTAGTAGTAGTTCAGTTCTGTGTAGTGGTGTGCGCAAAAACTGTAGTACTCTTGCACTTGCCTTGCATGTTTTACATAAAAGGCATGCCCATAGCTCTATGGGTTCATGAGACATGTGAATGAGTTTTCCACCTCGTATAGGCAGGGGTATGGCTTTCTTTATTCTGATATAACATCACTGTTTTGTGTAATTCACAATATAATACGCTTTACTGCATGATTGTTGAATGGCCGACACAGTATGAACTACTGAATTTGCATGCTCCAATAAATGCTGTACTACAGCTGGAAATTCCCTGTACAACAGGCTCTGATAATATGTTCAATGCCGGTGTGTTTGGTTGTGAACAAAAGAGAACAATTAAAAACGAGAGAGAATGTAAAATAAATCAAAAGCCAAATATGTATTTTTCCCTCAAAGCTCTATGAACTTCTTAAATTTGGCAATGAAATAATTAGTAGATTCTTAATGCTTCAGGGATGGATCAAAATGTGTTATCGGTACCCACATAAAGAACTCTGGTGTACATTTCCGTGCCTTTATCCCGATGCAATCCACTTAACTGCTGTTATTTATTTTTAAGGAAACTTTGCGTTGTGGCTATCGGGGATAAATTTGTTATGATGAGTCTGGACAAGAAGTCGCTCAAAGTTTCTAGTTTGATGCTTTATTATCTGCAGGCTCTTGGGTTTTAACCACGACAGTGACAGGTGCGACATGATTGCTTTATTTATGTATATATTCAGTGAATATTTCAAATGTTTCCGTGGATACATCTGGGCTGCTTATTTCAGCTGCTGACAACTTTATACCAGACACACACACACACACACACACACACACACACACACACACACACACACACACACACACACACACACACACACACACACACACACACACACACACACACACACACACACATGCCTCTAGCAATAATGGAGAATCTATGGAGAGTTTTTTTTTGCCATCTGTAGCTGTCAGCACAGCTCCCTTCCTGACCTTATCTCGGCATCTTGAATGCCCCAAGCATCGTTTTTTTGGGTTTGTTTTCATAAGCGCGGGATTTTGCGTTGAGTAAAGCACTTTATTCCTTTGCTATTTTCTCTTTTATACCCCAAATATCATTGGAGTCTTACAAAAGTCCTAAGTGTGCTCCTCTGCTGCCAATTCTATTTGAAAAAACAGGGTTAGAGTTGTTAGGCTTCCACATACAAGGGTAGCGTGTCTTCCTTGTAGCTGACTGTAGTGTGGATAGTTGTGAAAAAGCAACCCGAGTAGAAATTTCAAAGATCGCCATCACCACCGTCATCTTCATCACAACCTCCATCCTCACAACCACCATAACAGCCACCATTATCACCACCTCTACCATCACCAGCACCACATCCACCATCCTCTCTGCCACCAACACCACTACCACAGCCACCGTCACCAACATCAACATCATTGTCACCGTCAGCTACCCACTATCATCATCATTACCTCCACCACCCTCAACCGCACCTCCACCAACACCATCCCCACCGCCACCTCCAGCACTCCCGTCACAACCATCATCACCACCCCCACCACAACCATCATCATCGTCTTCATCATCACAAAAATCCTCATCTCTTCACCACAGCTACCCCCAAATATGTTACTAACAGTGAGAAAGAGTTATAGATTACATAGATTACTATTGCTATGAACAAATAAGACCTATTACCATGGTTAAAACAAAAACGAAAGGGTTTGGGTTCAATTCCTGTTTAACATGCCTTCTGAATGCAAATTCAGAAGCTCTTTATTCTCAGAGCAATGAATCAGATTCAATTACTACCCTTACACTTGCATTACATGGTAAGTATTTGGATTCAGATTCAGCACATTGGCATTTCAGTTAGTGTTACGATGGTTTTAATAATTTACCCAAGTGCTCATGAGCAATTCGGCCTATCAGAGGGGTCAATGCCATTTTATGCTGATGAACGGCATTAAAAAAAATGCTGTTGCTCTGTAAGGAGTTTTTTTTACTTTGATTACATGGCTGTTGCCTGAACTGATTGTATGTTAATCTTTATTTGATTGTAATGGATTTTTAATCGTGGCCAAATTGTTTGTAGGGATGCTGGCAAAGTGACAAATCGGATCCTTGACAAGCAAAATTGCACATATCATGTGCTAATTCTTTGGTCTTATAATAGCAAGCAAGTTACACTTTCGTCCTGGTGGCTCACCATGAAAGATTACACTGTTTCTGCCTCTCCTCCTCACTCCCCTACAGCCACCCTCAAACACATTTCATATTTCAGCGAGATGGAATCAGTCACACCTTTGGACAAACGTCAACTGACCTACACTTTGATTTAATTGCATGACCTATGTGAACAACGCATCATCGTTGATAAAACCAAATCCACACCTATAGCAACTA
>NC_044061.1:7541906-7564406 GCF_902167405.1 Gadus morhua | reverse complement strand
GCAGGGAAGGGTGTGTGTGGAGGATGTCTCTGGGCAACCCCCCGCCCCCCCCCCCCCCCCCCCCCCAACACACACACACACACACACACACACACACACACACACACACACACACACACACACACACACACACACACACACACACACACACACACACACACACACACACACACACACACAGGGAAGAGGCTCTTAAATATGAATAATGTCCTCTCCTTTCTGACAGCCTGCAGGGAGCCGGCAGCCCAACCGGCAAAATCTCCCACCAGCAGCAGCATTGCAAATGGCATGAATGCACACAGAAACACAAAAAAAAGAAAATACAAATATTTGCGAGGGACACACACACACACACACACACACACACACACACACACACACACACACACACACACACACACACACACACACACACACACATACACACACACACACACACACACACACACACACAGAGGCGCTATCTAAATGCGTTTAGCCAAAAGTGAATACAAAATACATTCTGCTTGTAGACAAATCAGCAGAACTGACACAGAAATGTGTTTTCCTGACAAAGAAGTGGTCCGTCAGCACGCTTGCACCTGCGGATCAAACATGTGAGCCCGCCATGGCCACTGGCGAAAGTCATTTGAGGAGCGATGCGCTTGACAAACCATAGACCAACCATGGACTACCGGACGGTTGGGCGGGGAATTGGCCCCCCGAGATGGGTGTGTGTGTGTGTGTGTGTGTGTGTGTGTGTGTGTGTGTGTGTGTGTGTGTGTGTGTGTGTGTGTGTGTGTGTGTGTGTGTGTGTGTGTGTGTGTGTGCATGTTTGAGTGTACATGTGTACGTGCCTGTGTGTGTGCAGGCATGCGTGTGTATGTGTGTGTGTTTGTGTGTGTGTACGTGTGTGTACCTGTGTGTGTGCACGTTGGTGTGCCCATGTGCGCAGACACACACAGAAAGCAGGGATGTGCTTGTACTTGGTGAAAGGCTTATCTTAGCTTAGTTCCCCTCAACTTTATTCTAATCTTTCCTCCTTCATGCTCTCAAAATGTCCCCTCCAAGACGCTACAACTAAGATCCCTAATGAAATTAACATCGTAAACATATTATGATGAACTGAGCTCAGATATTATATTTTTGTCTTTGGCTCGGAGTAATGCAACAGATGTGTTAGTTGTTATATGGGCGCTGATTGAATGTATAACGTAGACACTCTGGCATTTTCACACGTACGCAGGCTTGATAAAAACGTCAACCATCGCCGGGGCAATTTTCCCGCTTTTCTCTTTTATATTCCTCAAGGGTACGGCAATCACACAGATTTAATTTGTCATGTTAATTTGTCTATTGATTCAACAAACTCCTGCCTCTGGCTATTATCGCTCATTGCTATTTGCCGTGTGTGTGTGTCTGTGTGTGTATGTATTTGTGTGACATTTGCGTGTGTGTGTGCGTGCGTGCGTGTGTGCGTGCATGCGTGCGTGCGTGCGTGCGTGCGTGCGTGCGTGCACGTTTACGAGTGTGTGTGTGTGTGTGTGTGTGTGTGTGTGTGTGTGAAGAATGCGTCAAACACACACACACTCATGCCTGACTCGGGAGCATCAACATTGCATTTGCAAAGGATCGAGTCGATGATTTCCCCAGAATACGAGTCGTAAGAGCAATTTATGTGACTAATATACCGTAAATGCGAAAAGTGTATTGGCGGGCATTGTTGATGTGGGGTGACAAGGACACCCCGTATCGGGACAATCCAAGACAGTAGGACCTGTGTCGGGTGGGCTAACTCAGTTTACAAAATATTACCAAGCATTTCACATTCTGTTAATCCAGTGACCAATAGTCGAGGCCTCTTTCCACAAGAGAGCCAATTATTTTAAAACAACTAAAATGTGCTTCAGATCCCCACCCTGAACTTTACCATTCAGCATTGACTTGGCAATTTCAGAGGGAATCCATAAATAACCCTTTCTAACGGTATTCTCCAGCCTTTTTATTAACCAAGCGAATTGATGCCAATCAAAGGGTAACCTATCGACACCAATGAAGAACCACATTCATGGCCAAAAGTGCTGGCAGTCCTTTCATAGCATGGGTTTGGTGCATAATGCTTCCGAGAAAGATTTTTTCATATTATTACATTCTTTGGATAGATGTAGCGACAGGCCAAAGTGAGGTAAAAATTGTCAGTGGCGTCGGCATTGGACTGGATGGCTAGGGTTATCTGGACAATGTTTTGTACCTTGGAATGAGTACGCTCCGTCTATCAGTACCCTTTTAGCCCTTATGTTTAACAGACCTCTTCCGTTTCTTTGCTATCGCTATTCTTAACCAAGGAAAGGATTTGTATTTTCTTAAGTGCTTTTGAACAATGTTGTTTGTGATGTCACAAGGGTGCCCTTACACTCAAAGCCCAAGCACTCTTAGATTGGTAAAAGATAAGAATATTGCCAAACTGCGTCAGAAGAAAATCTTCTGTCAGTGCCCGCCTAGCTGATAAATAAATAAACACAAATGTTGGCGCGTAGCGGTAAAGTTACAGGTTAATTAATATGCTAATGCTGATGCATTACGAAGCAGGCTGTCACTTTGCATTACGTCGTGAACCATAGGTGGAGAACCACATTGTTAACCCATCAACTGCAATTAGGCAACCCTTAATTGTCATCCACTCAAACCTTTGCGTTCGATTTCAGACAGAGATATTCAAGTGATAATGATTATATCGCAGATATACAAACCAATGGTCTCTTTGAATTAATATATTTATATTTTCGATAGCTGTACCAAAGTCGACGTAGCGCATTTGATGATTCTTCAAGGTTCACTGTTACATTTTCATTCCAAACGTTCTCTTATATTTACAGTAAATATAAGTATTACATATAAAGTATATATGTATAGGCTTGTTAACAATCAAGTCAGTCACAACACAAGGCTCGGTTGTTAAAACCATTGCTTTTTGGCAGACATTTTGACAGTAACAGCTAAGCTGATGATTTAATGACCAATAATGACTGCACGTAGCGGTATAGTTACTGGTGGTCAATTAGTATGCTAATGAAAATGCATTACGAGGTGTGCCGACACCCTAATTATGCAATGAACTATAGGTTGAGAACCACATTGTTAGCCATCAACCGTAGTTAGTGTTCCTTAATTGAAATTCATCGCAACCTTTGCTTTATATTTCAAACACTGATATGTAAATAGTGGTTATGTCAAAGAATGATGATCGGTAAAACTGATTTATTTGCAGACTATTGTGTGAATGAAATTAGGGAAATGAACAAAAACACCTACTCTCAGTTTATAAGATACAAGCCAACTTAGCTGTTGGAAAGGGTCTGGGCTGGGGGGGGGGGGGGGGGGGGGGGGGGAGTCATTTGGTTCACGGCCAGTACTAAATTAAACATAATGAACCTCTAAAGAATTCTGACATAAAAGTGCTCCAGTGGCAACCATGCAGTGTGCTGCCTGAACTGCAGGTGTCTTGGTGAGGCACAATCCTTGAGTAAGACGAGTGCTTTAGACACACCGACCATGGATCACACCTGGGCCTTGGACAACGTATCGGATTCAACAGAGCTTCATTTTATAAGTTTGGATTTTGATCTGAATCTCCACTTTAACATTAAGAAATGTCTGATTTGTTTACCAAATGTCATGTGTGCGTACTGAAACTTAAGCAGACAGACACATTATTCCCAAACATATGAAAACACAGTCATGAATTAATCCTGCTGCTTATTTCTCCCTTGTTGAGCTATCCGTTAATTCATTCAACAAAAGTCGGTTAAACACACACACACACACACACACAGAAACACAGAAACACCAGAAGGCTGGGTCCTTGATTCTTATCGAAGCCTCCCTCATTGTTCACATATCCATGCACAGTCCTCTTCCTCCATCACACCCTTCGTGACCGCAAACCAGGATCCGTTCTCCTCTATCTCCCTTGGCACACTCCCATGCACCGGTTCTGTCATCCACTTCAAATATGGGGAAAGTCACAGTACCCGGTTCATCACACACATGCTAACCCACACACAAACACACACACACAGACACACACACCCACACCTAAAACATGGACAAGCCTGAGTGCTCATCACAGATGCATGGGTCCGGGAGTGAGATCTCCTTAATATAGTTTTAAGTTTCACATGCATGATGCATGCATGAACGCACGCACGCACATACACACACAATCCCCACAGCGGTTAAAAAAAACGAATTCAGCTTCCCTCAGACTTAAACAGAGGGAGTTTCTTTAAGCTGTCTGCACCCTGGTGCCGGAGCAGCTCATCCGCTCCCTTTTTTAATCAAAGGGTTATCGATGTTGTTGTCACCGCCGTCACAAGTAATGTCACGCAAGTGTCTGAAGTTCAGATCGCGGTCGTGTGAACCAATTCCACGAGCAGCGGCCTGGTTGGCAGACAACTGCCCCCCCCCACACACACACACACACACACACACACACACACCCACACACACACACACACACACACACCTCCTCCCTCGACACACACACGCACACGCACACACGCACACACACACACACACTGTTTTCTTGTGCATGTTCTTGTCATTGTAACCCGTTCCAATACGGCTCTTTTGTCTTTCAATCACATCCGTGCCGAGCAGCCGGGCTTGTTCTCCCCGTTTCTTGGTGTCCCATGTGTTGTTGTATGTTCCCATGGATTTTCTTGGCTGCCTTCCCTCCCTTCACATCTAGTTCCTCGCCGTGTTTGGGAGGGATCCCATCAGCGCCGTGTCACAGAGGTGAAACTGTGCTGCCAAAAGTAAAAGGAAAAAAATGTATGTGCGATGCAGATATCCGAAGCGACACCCGCCACGTGGCTGCTGGTATGGCGTAACATATTATGGAGAACATTTCTTTGACAGCCATGTATTAAATACAAAAGAGGGGGCTGGGGGGGAGCTGGAGAGACCATAAGTGAATCGGCCAAGCTCGCAGCGCTCAGTCGTGCACGTCGGTGGACTTGTATACGACTCAGATTTAACTAATCGAGTTCAATGTATTTTTACAGAACATCCAAATCACACCGATGCATAGGAACATAATTAACATATAAATTGCTTAACGGTATCTGATTGAGGTTAACAAGCAAGCAATCAATGGCATAATTGGCCAACATGTTCACAAATGTATTAATATGTGATCTTTATTTTGTTGGTGTTCATTAGTTGCACTTAAACCACCATTGTTTTAAAGGGAGAACCTCTTTAGTTTCTTACTTGAGTCCCTGTAGTTTCAACCGGGAGCACGACCGCCTTATGATGCATCTGTAGTAGTAGCTGAACCTTGAAATTAATGCATCATCTCTCTCGAAGTGTAAACCCCCACTGAATACTCTCTCTGACCAATGAGAATCCAGCTCTGAGTACACCCACTGTCTTGTTCCAAAAGAGGGTCTCTTCCCAGCCTTCTGATGATACAGGAAACTAAAGCATGGAAGCAAACACAAACAATAACACACATGCACATGCACGTTGATGTGGACACACACATGCACACACACACATATCAAACACACACGTAACTTTACCGGTAGTGCTTAACTCCCCACGCACATTATTTTGGCAGTGATCGAACAACAGAATTTCTCCCGAGTGAGAAACAGAGAAAGACAGAGAGAGAGACAGAGACAGAGACAGAAGGAGAAGGACAGAGAGAGAGAGAGAGAGAGAGAGAGAGAGAGAGAGACAGAAGGAGAAGGACAGAGAGAGAGAGAGAGACAGAAGGAGAAGGACAGAGAGAGAGAGAGAGAGAGAGAGAGAGAGAGAGAGAGAGAGAGAGAGAGAGAGAGAGAGAGAGAGAGAGATGACAAGAGAACTGGAGTGGGCTGTCAGTCTGCAAGATAAAAGCCCTAAATATTCGGAAATGTACAAGACATTTTGTCCTCCCGCCTCTTCTTTAATTCCTGCCCGCCTCTGTGAATGCAGCCCTGCTTCACTCTCTGAAACACCCTGCGATATTCCCAGGAGCATCAAGGTATGAGATCAAGTTTATAACACTAAATCCCATTATCACCACCCACTTTCACATACATGCACACACAAACTCGTACACAAAAACACAGACACCCACTCACACATAAACCCAAAGATACATACACATACACTAACACACACAGACACACACTCACACACAAGTATCACCACAAAGACACACACAAACTGTGCATGTGGAAGTATGCCGCAGTGTTGTTGACGGTTGGAATAATGCGATGACAGATTGCATTTTGCAATGAAAGATACATAAACAAAGACAGCTTAAACCTTCAAAATGATTCCCTCGTACTGTTGTGGCTTTTAAGATAAATGACGACGCATCCGTATCAGATAATACATCCAACTCCAATATACCTGAACCAAGAAGCAGAGCTAAATCATCACATGTCAAGACAAACACACTTCATGCATGGCTTTTGTGACATTTAAGGGCATGTTTTGTTTATCTTGGATCCGTGCCGAAGGAGAAAAAGACTAGTCTTTTGAGAAGGCATGGTACTCTTCTGTTTTTCACATATTGCTACTCTGACAGATAGTTGGTCATATGCCTAATGTCATCCAGCCAGTCATTCATATAGCTATTCAGTTAAACATGTATACAATTATATTGTTTTCCAGCCCCCTCCATGTCCTCCCTATATCGTTGATGCCCATGTCCTACATATAGCCATGATGTCCTCCCTATAGCCAAACTGTCCTACCTATAGTGATAATGTTCTACCTAAAGCCATGCTGCCTTACCTATAGCCATGATGTCCTACCTATAGTGATAATGTCCTACCTATAGCCATGCTATCCTATCTATAGTGATAATGTCCTACCTAAAGCAATGCTGTCCTACCTATAGTGATAATGTCCTACCTAAAGCCATGCTGTCCTCAATATAGCCTTGATGTCCTACCTATAGTGATCATGTCCTACCTATAGACATGGTGTTCTCCATATAGCCAGTATGTCCTACCTATAGCTATGCTGTTCTACCTATAGCCATACTGTCCTACCTACAGCCATGCTGCCTTACATATAGCCATGATGTCCTACCTATAGCGATAATGTCCTACCTATAGCCATGCTATCCTATCTATAGTGATAATGTCCTACCTAAAGCCATGCTGTCCTACCTATAGCCATACTGTCCTACCTAGTGCCATGCTGTCCTACCTAGAGCCATGCTGTCCTACCTATAGCTATACTGTCCTACCTATAGCCATACTGTCCTACCTACAGCCATGCTGTCCTACCTAGAGCCATGCTGTCCTACCTATAGCCATAATGTCCTACCTAAAGTGATAATGTCCTACCTATAACCATGCAGTCCTACCTACAGCCATGCTGTCCTACCTATAGTGATGATGTCCTACCTATAGCCATGATGTCCTACCTACAGCCATGCTGTCCTACCTATAGTGATGATGTCCTACCTATATCCATGCAGTCCTACCTACAGCCATGCTGTCCTACCTTTAGTGATGGTGTCCTACCTATAACCATGCAGTCCTACCTACAGCCATGCTGTCCTACCTATAGTGATGATGTCCTACCTATAGCCATGATGTCCTCCTGGTCCCATGGCAGCAGCTGGGCCAAGGGTCCGCTGTACAGCAGTAGGCCGTCTACCTGCTCCGTGATGAACTCCAGCGACACGTGGCTCTCAAAGCACGGCGCCAGCGGCGGGAACCACGCATAGCCGTTACCGTGGAAACTGCGTTTGTTCTGCTGACACTCGGGCCCCTCGAACTGCGCCAGGCATTGGCACCTGAAGGAGAGTGAGGGGGGATTAGAGGTTATTTTTGGTGGATGTGGTTTCATACTGAGTAGGCACACACATGCTTCCAATTGACCCCCAAACCATGTTTTGTCTCCCGTTGGAAAAACACGCAATTCGTTTGATTGTCTCATCGTAAAAACATCAATTTTGTGTCCAGACATGAGGGTATGTAAGTGGATGTGTGTGTGTGTGTGTGTGTGTGTGTGTGTGTGTGTGTGTGTGTGTGTGTGTGTGTGTGTGTGTGTTTCCTCAAATAGAGAAAAGAAAGAAAAGGGAATTATAAATCCTGACAAACTTCCATGATCAACATTAATTGTGATCATTATAAAACAAGGTATGATTAATAATTATACCTAATTGTGTCTTTTCGTACATAATATGCCCCTTTTTGTTTTGCTAATTTTTAACTATGGCCTTGGAATTACACATTGTAGATATATTGCTAAACAGTGGAAATAAACCTACTCCCCGACCGCACACAAACAGCCACACAGCGGTACCTGAATGCACACACACACACACACACAAACACACACACACACACACACACACTGAAACACAGACATGAGCACACACTCCCACACACACATCCATTCTGTCAGATAAACAAACAAACACACATTCTCATCAGGATGTTTTCTCTTTTTTTTGCTTCAATTCCCTTCCTTCATCATGCTCATCTGGGGTAGACAGAGGGCACACACACACACACACACACACACACACACACACACACACACACACACACACACACACACACACACACACACACACACACAAGCATACCCATAAAGAAACAAGCATACCAAGACACATACACAAGCACACAGTAAGACAAACACACAGGTTGTCGCCTGTCACAAATCACTGAGATCTGAGATGGTACCTGACTGCTGAGGATTATGATGTCTCTTCACTGCCTGCAGACGACGAGACAAACAGATCACACACTTACACCCCCCCCCCCCCCCCCTCCACACACACACACACACACACACAAACACAAACTAAGAGGAAAGCACATGCATGTGGATAGGAGCGCCACGTGCAGGTACAGCCTTGTGTATGTCGAATTAGGTTTGGAGATTTTTTTGGTCAATTTTAAGCAGAGAGTACTTTTGGCGGCTTTGTCTTGTTGGTTCTATGAAAATGTAATTGGTTGGCCTTCTCAGCTGCACTGCAACACTCAACCAGACTGCCTCTCCGCTCTCCAAATAAATATAATATTGCCTGTGTGCGGGTGTGCAAGTGTGTGCGGGTGTGCGTGTGTGTGCATTAGGTCCAAACAAGAGGAGTTTGGACCCAATCATAATCTCCATCCAACCAATGGGCTTTGCTGGTTCCATGCTATTGGTCCAATAGAAAATTGGATCGAGATGGCGGACGACATCTCGATGAAAATTCCCACTGATGCATATTCAAAGGTTGGGCAAAGAAAGCACATTAAAGTATTCTGTATTCAACTGTTTTTGCTTTGTGATGCAAGTGTTTCATTCCATTGAGCGTATTGCACAGAGGTGCGACTCACTGCGTAACTTGCTAACCTTGGAGAAGCCAGAGGATGGAATCTATCAGTAAGTGTATTAAGCATTGAGAACACATCCAGGCCCAGGGCCCATTGTTATAGCAGAATGATAAATAGTTCACAAAACCAATCCAAACAAAAAAAACATATTAAAAGAGAAAAATCCTAACAATGTGAGCCACTGTGCTATTCAGTATACTGAGAATGTATCGCAAGGCTGCCCTGATTATCATAACATTGCAGAATTTGGAGCAGGACTATTAGATACATTGAGGGGACATAATTTGTCAACAACTGTGCAATTAATTGTGAAAATCCGTCTCAGATGCTTTCATCTGAGGGAGACTTGAGCCCTACCACCAGTCCAGGCAACAGCCAATGGATGTTTCGGGCAAAATAACTTTCACCACAACCTGTGACCACGGAGAAGAGATAAAAACACCATGCTATCACGGCTGAGGTATGACGTCCCATAATGCAGATGAATGTTGGTCTTAAGAAAGACTGGGAGTGCAGGAAGGCCTGCGGGCTTTGCTCGCCGAGATCAAGGAGGGAGAAGCCCCTCTGACTCCTGGCAGGGAAATGCCAAAAGACTTGGGTTCACAAAGTGACTCGGGAAACGATTCAGATGCTAATGGGACTGAAGAATAACTTGACATGTGAAAATGGCTGACCCCAGGGGTGTGGAGAGTGAAACTCAACATGGAGCCAGATCGCGTTGGTTTCCTTCGATAAATCTGCTGTGAGTATAAAAGGCTGTTTTCAAAATAACCCACTAAAAACTCTGAATACGAACTGTATGCATTTACTTATTCATCGTCGTGAGTGTGGAACAGCCATACCGAAATTGACGCATCCTCAAAACTCTGCTACACTTACATGACACAGAGCAGACTTACCTTCCTTTTCCGGGTAAGATTGCTGCTGTGCTCAAAGACATGACATCGGTTTCCGTTGAGAGCCTAGCATGGGCTTGTGTGATCTTTAACCAACTTACCCACAGTGCTACACTCATCCCACGCTATCTCGAAGACAGGAACACACTGACTTCCAAGAGACGTTTGAGACGTATGAGCTCATAAGTGGTGGCGGCTCCCCTGAACCCTTACACAACCCGTCACGTCCCGGCTGGGTTGCTTCACCGCATTGCATCTGTCCAGGATTATCACAAGCAGTGACGGCCAATTCAAGGATTCTAGGCAAGTAAAGTTTGAGGTCTGAAATCGACCGTAATGTAAGACAGGAGAGGGACAATATGTTGCCTGAATAAACTGTATCTTGGTGGCTGTATGCATTAATTTCTATGGGATTTGTGCCTTTATCGACAAAATAGGAAAGAGAAAGAGAGAGTGAAAGATACGTAGCAAAAAAAGAATCAATCAAGGTGTATTGGTGGGTGTTAATGTGGCAAGCATAACAACTGATTTAGTCACTGGTTCTATGTTGTTTGGTTTTATATGCAACACTATTCATTTGGATGAATGCAGGATCAGAGAGAAGATAAAGGAAGGAAGAGAGAAGCAGAGAAGGTGATACAGAGAGAGAGAGAGAGAGAGAGAGAGAGAGAGAGAGAGAGAGAGAGAGAGAGAGAGAGAGAGAGAGAGAGAGATAGAAAGAGAGAGGACAACATGTGTGGGTGTGTGCGTGTGTGTGTGTGTGTTTGTGTGCGTGTGTGCGTGTTTTTGTGCGTGCTTGGGTGCGCATGTGTCTCAGTGTGCGTTTAATCCGGTGATTATTCTGTGCTGCATCCAGTCCTTCTGCTACGGACTAGCGGTGAGCCACATTACATCCCATCCGGAGAGGCTGAGTCAGAATTAGACCCTTGTCTGTTTCACTCTCTGCTTATAATTTGAAAGGGTCTGCAGAAGAATGCTAAGTGTGCTACTTGAGACAACAACAATATGTTTATGCGCTTCAAGTCGTTGTTTACTTGTCTATGCGGCAGATTGTTTGTTTAGGTGTTTGGTGTTGTGTGTGTGTGTGTGTGGGGGGGGGGGGGGGGGGGTAGAGAGAGGCTTATGGACCCCCAGAACCAAATCATTCCCAATCCGGACGCCATCGCAGGCACGCCGTTGTTGACAGCCTCTGTCGTCGTTGTTAGTCGAACCGTCGAAACGCAAGCCGAAGACGACGAAAACCAAATAGCCTCCCGTCGCCCCAGAGACAGAAATAGGCAACGGTTATTGTCCGACCACACGGTACACCGCAGAAAAATCATAATATTTGCATAACAAACAAACAAACAAACACACACACAAACACACACACGACAAGATTTCATCATTAAATAAAGTCCACGTCGGTGTCTTGTTTTCCGTGGGAGAACAAGGGCCCTCGCGCTTTCCCGCCGTCACTCTAATTGGTCGCAGAGAGCCCTTCAACGATCCCCGCGAAAGAGGTGGGGGCCGAGTCCGCCTCAGAGGCCGGGCTGAGGCTAAGACAGGCCAGGGTTAAGCCCCCCACACAGGCCCCCCCGGGAACCACCACCCCCCTCAGAACCGGGCTCCTCGTTCAAAGGGTAAGCGGTGAAACGCCTCTGACCCGACAACAGTGGATATACATTGACGCTACAATTCTGCAACCCACCCCCCTTACCACACATGGACATGCACATGCTTGCGTGCGCACGTATAATGTCATGCTCTGAGTCTTTCATATCGGGGAGCTTGACACGCAGCGTGTTAGCCTCTCCATGTGGTTGGAGAGGGAAAAAAATGCTATTTTTCTCGTCTTTACATCCATAATGTAAAAATGAAGGCCTTGTAACCTTCAAGGCTGGACTCCAGGGAACGGCCACAGAGGTCCGGGTACGATGAGTGCTGGTCAGCCACCTGATCCCTTTCACCTCCACACACAGAAACACACTAAATACTCATTCAGGATTTGGCCGGCAAAGAGACAGACAAATCTTTTTCGTTCATTGTTTGTAGAACATGTATATCTATGTTTTTTTTTAAATAGAGTGTCTAAAACTATTCATTTGACCATTTTCACAGTAAATATTGTTACTCTTGAAAGTGGAACATAGATATATCTAAAGCTGTCTTTAAAGTATGGCTTTTGTTTTTACACTACATAAAAATAGTCCGGTTCTGAGTGACATACGTTTTCTAATCCCTACATATAAGAGAAGCCATTGGTAGTATTTAGTAATTATGTTGTAGATGCAATATATTTCCATTATCATACAAAACATAAATCCTATTAACCAAAACAGGAGCAATAGATTGGAATCATTGTTCAAGTCCCTGTGTTCCTTTATTTAAGCCTGGTATTTACACTTTAATATCCCCTATCCTGCACATCAGTAGACCGGAATAGTTTTAATTAACAGACTTGAAGCAGTTTAAAAGTTTCACCTCGATTACAATTCAAAAAATTCTTGTTATGACATTTCTGGGCACTTTGTCGACAATATAAACAACACACCTTAAGAGAATGTGAAACCATTCATCTTCAAAGACCCGACTTGGGTCCACATCCGGACAAAACCATAGCTGTCTCTGGACTCTTAGCTAATTATTATTTTATCATAAGTTATATTTGTATTTTCTGGGCAACATTGTTACGATTCAACAAGTCGAGAAGTAGTGCTCCAAATGTTCGACTGCGCCACTGTTAGTGTGATGGTGTCTCCCTTTAGATTAGTCCAATCCCATTCAGCGGCATCATCATCTCCATGACAACAATGGGATGACGCAGAATCAGGTTAAATGAAATTTGACAGCGCAGCAAGCTTCATCCTTTTGTTTTCTTATATGTTCTTCACTTAATTATTTAAGTTTCGTAATTGGTCATTGTATAAACCCATCTCTGTCACTCTATTCAACAGTCAGGTGCATATTACCGCTGATAATTTCTAAGTTCACACTCTAAAATGTCATACGTCAAATGACATACAATAGTATTGTTACAGCTTATAGTCTAGTTTAGCCAGCAGTAAGCTATTAGCCTAGCTTCGTTTTCCAGTGTTGATTTCAGACGAGAACCAATCTTAAACGGCCTGTTCAAAGGTGGCCGCTAAAAGGAAGTTGACATTGAACATCTGCATTGAACAAGATGTACAGATGGATTGAAAAGGACATGTTTAATATCCCTCAATTGAAAACCAAACCAATGTGCCTGATATGCAAAGAAACAGTAGCTCTTGTGGAGAGTTGTATTCTGAAACGCCGCTAGTTGAAAGCCTTCAAAACAGACCAAAGGTGCCAATTCTCTCATTAAGCAACCGTGTTTGACAATATGTTTCTGGACTTATTCAGACTTTGATTCTTAAGATTGAATATTTCAGCTTTGGCTGGTGGGTGTGCGAACCAGTTGGGAGGGGGGGGGGAGGTTATTTGTAGATCCTATATATGTGTGTACTCTATGTATCAATGCATGCATGTATGTGTGCAATTAATTCAAATTACTTTGTTTGTCTGTCTGTTCAGTGTTCCAATTAGGTTGGTGGGCGGCTGGGTTCACAATGTTCATAGTCATTCATTAGTTTGGAGTTGCGTTTCTTGGTGTGAGGGTGGAATAGGAACTGAATGTTTGTTTTACAATCTTTTTTTATTTTTATGTTTTTTCCTGTGTATTGTTGGTTGCAGGCACAATGAAGTTTAGGCGCTGCATGTCAGGCCATGATTGAGTGCTGTACACAATGTGATGATCTAATGACAAACATCAGATACCATATGCCAAAAATGTATTGCCCTATTTGAGATCACTCAAGGTACACCACTAAATAAATTCTTCCTGCTATTTATTTGATTTCTGCTATCAAGCATGGACAAATTCACAACTCCCCTTCAGCCTTTGAGATTTTCACACTTTCAGTTTCAACAAAAGTCTATTGATTTTTTCTGTTAAAAGAGTGAAACATAATTCATACCCTCAACTTTATACCCTAGCACCTTGATTTGTTCATCCATCTCCTTCTGGGCACCTTACAAATCCCCCCTTTCAATATTGAATCAGTCTCTGAATTATTCAGCTCTATGTTATTTAACTTTGTCTTTACTTGCAAGGGTATTGATGGTGGATGGCTTCCTTTGTGCAACAGTGGTAGTTGAGATTATGTTATAATATGAGGTCGAAAGCAACTCCCTTCAAAGAGAAATTGATTTTCTACCAAGAAAGTATCTGGCATACCATTGCAATGAACATTCAGATATTAAGCTAACAGGCCAACTGTGAAAATGTGTTAGATGCAATAAGTTTATGAGGAGAAGCCAATACATTGTTCTCACATTATTGAATTGGATAGAAAGAGATATAGAAAGATCCAGTTTTTTTAGTTTTGCTTATGTGTGTGTGTGTGTGTGTGTGTGTGTGTGTGTGTGTGTGTGTGTGTGTGTGTGTGTGCGTGTGCGAGTGTGTTTATGTTTGAGTGTGTGTATGTGCATTTGTATGGGTGTATGTGTATGAATGAGTGTGTGTGTGTTTGTATGTATGTATGTGTATGTCTGCGTGTGTGTGTGTGTGTGTGTGTATTCATGATTGTGTGCGTGTGTGTGTATGAGTGTGAGCGGGCCTATCCGCGGGTCCAGCCCCTGGATGAGCGGTCCCTCCACGGTACCCCGTCACGCACCTGTAGCCGTTCTGCGTGTCCACACAGGTGCCGCCGTTGAAGCAGGGGCTCCTCGGGTAGGTTCCGCAGGGCTGGTGCGAGTGGTCTCGGCCCGGGCACGTGCACACGGCCATGGGCTCCACCGTCACCGACACCAGGCCCACGGGCCCGCAGTCCACCACGGTCAGGGCGTCACGCACGCTCAGGGTGGTGGTGCAGCCGCTGGCGCCGTCGCAGTCCGAGCCGGGGCACTCGTCCACCCGCACCTGGGACACGTTGACCTGCAGGAAGGACTGGAGCTGTTGAGGGGGGGGGGGGGGGGGGGGGGGGGGGGGGGAGGTGGGTTGGGAGAGGGGGGAGGGGAGGTGGGGGAAGGAGCGAATGGGGGAGGGAGCGAAGGAGGAAGGGAGATTGAAGGGGTGATGTGGATGAGGGAGTAAGGCAGGGAGTGTTGGAGGGAGGTGCATTAGGGGAGGGAGGGAGAAGGGGCCGAGATTAAGGTAGGGAAGGGAGGAAGTGAAGGAGGGAGGGAGAAGGAGCAATATGGATGAGGTAAGGAGGGATGGGGTGTTGGAGGGAGGTGCATTCAGAGAGGGAGGGAGAAGGGAAAAAAAAGATAGGTAAGGGAAGAGAGGAAGTGAAGGAGGGAGAGAAAGTTGGACGGAGGAAGGAAGGGATGATTACATAGAATAATATTGTGTGCATAACACATTCAATGGAAAAAATGTGAATAGAGTAAATGATTCCCTTGATAAATGCAACAATAACATTGAAACCATTAAGCTTGTCATCGCATAGACAAATCTGTCAACTTAAGAGTTCTTCAGCTTCTGGCTCGAACCAAACAAAAGGAGCACTGTAAAAAGAGAGGGTCGCATTTCCCCAGATGCTACCATTTAGCCGTTTACCTTTGCATACACACATAGCACCACACTACAAACAACCACACACCAGTTTAATACACTCCATTTATTTACAACATGCTCGATAATTCGCACATACATTTATTTGTCAACTACCCTTCTTCCTGTCCGTCCGGCAAACTGGTCCATGGGCAACGCGTGCCGCATGGGAACCAGGGCTTTATTTTCTGTTCCGGGACAGTTCATTTGGTTTGCTAATGGCGGGGGTGGTGAGGTAGCGTTTGCACTTCTGAGTGTCGTTATGGTTGGTGTGATTTATTCATCAAAGACTGTGTTGTGTGTGTGTGTGTGTGTGTGTGTATATATTTGTATGCATCGTTTGATGAACATATAGTGTTCGGGCTATTGTTCTGTGGTGTTTGATTGATCATGTTATATTAATGCGACCCCTATCCCAGTGGGCTCTCCCAATCGGCCCTGATTGGTAGGTCTATTTATTGGGGAGACATGGTGAGGGGAAAAACTCGTGCATTTGATATGCAACAGCTTGCCGTGAGGCTGTATTAGTTTGTGTGACTTTTTCTACTTTTTGGCACTGTTAATAAACCGGCACCATTTTTGCAACCTTCAACTCTCTGAGCCGACTCTTGCTTTTGACCAACTGACTCCTTGGATGCGTCCCGTCCCGCATGTGAGTTGGGGGTTCAATACCTCTTTCTCACAAGCACAAACAAAACCTTAGATTTGTTTCCGTTTCAACGCTAAAAGGCGACCACATACGTCAACAGCAAAGGCAGTCGACCGCAGAGCCAGAAGAGACGAGCCACCCTGAGCCCTGATCTAATGCAGGTTGATGTGGAGTTCAAACGGTTGGCAGTAGGGAGCTGACACGCCTCATTTACGTGAACATAAGCATTATATTTTGGTAGCGCCCCCTGCTGATACAGAGCTCAGATCAGAGCAAATAAGATGACCCCGCGTCATAAGGAACTTCAAAGGGTTGTTGTGATGTTTCTGCATACATCAGCAAATTAGATTGCTACAAGGGCAACGCTCCGAAGTGGATTATT
This sequence comes from Gadus morhua, assembly GCF_902167405.1. Classification (NCBI taxonomy): domain Eukaryota; kingdom Metazoa; phylum Chordata; class Actinopteri; order Gadiformes; family Gadidae; genus Gadus; species Gadus morhua. The sequence goes on along the minus strand of NC_044061.1, from coordinate 7,547,596 downwards.
TATTCACAATCCCCCAGGTGAGGCTGATAAGGAAACACGCTCGCAGAACGTTTCATGGAATATCCTCAATGAAATGGGCAGGATCATTGTATATGCTGTGCGCAAATGTCACGCTTTGCTGTCTATTAATTCTCCCATTCACAAACACTTTACCTTTTAACACGGAATCCCCCGATAACCCACCACTAACGAAGCAGAGTGATTCCACATGGCATAATGAGGAGTAAATTTAAAAGCAGTGCAGTTCACATCTGTTACAAGTAATCCCAAAGTTGGCCTGGGGATTCGGTTATCTCTTTGATACAAGCAACGCTTAATTTGCCTTTGTTAGTGTTGACTGTCTTTGCATGTTTAGTTTGCTTTCAAGACAAATGAATATAAAATAGACTGTTGGCCTCCAGGCAACAATCATGGTTTATCTGTTTTTCTTTTTCTTCGTATTCTTAAACGAGTCTCCCCAGTGGTTTGTTAGGATTTGTTCCTTCTTTCTCTCTCTCACTGGGACGGGGTTTGATGCACAGCGCCTCTCTCTCTCTCTCTCTCTCTCTCTTGCGCTCTCGCTCTCTGTGGAGTGAATGCAGCCTGGTTGTAAATATCAAATAAATTAAACACACTAATTCCTGCTTCCTCTCAGACCTCTTTATGGTTACAAGGCAAAAATAACATAATCGACATACCCCCAGTAGGGGATGTCCATCCATAAAGCGGAGGATTGTATATTGTCCTTCTTTTAGTGGAGCATTTACTTATTGATTTTGGGAATAGTTATTAGCGCGATAATTCAGATAAACACCTGGACAAATGATTAAGTGGATCAATTATGTTGCGGACCCCTTGGCTATGTGTCACAGACTCTTGACATTGATAACTACTGAAATTAAACCTTTGAAGCCTGTGCTGTTTGATTGCGTTTTCAAGTTTATTGCTACTGAAAGTAGCTGTACGTAATGATACAGCAGGAATTCAAGTGGCAGAAAAAGAAAGTCAACATATTATGCTCTCAACCTGAAACCAAGACCTTCAATGATAAATTATTACTTTTAAGTATCAGAATTGGTTGTGAAAGAAATGAAAAGGCATGCTGTGAAATTGAAAACACTTGAATGTGTAACTTAGCAACACTCCAGTAGCCCTGAACAGAGTCAGAGTGCAAGCACCACACACACACACACATACAAGCAGAAACACACACACACACACACACACACACACACACACACACACACACACACACACACACACACACACACACACACACACAATGTGCCCAAATTGAAAAGCTAGGGTTAAGGCCATTTTGCAAGATACTTTTTCAACACAGAATACATATTTTAATTACAACAATTAATCCTTTCTTATTGTGAATGGAGGAGAGGTTTGAGTAAAGACTGAGTATAGGAGAAGATAATGGTTGAGAAGTTTAAGTTGTGTGTGTGTGTGCATGTGTTTGCGTGTGTGTGCATGTGTTTGCGTGTGTGCGTGTGTATTTATCTCACAGCTGCAGGGATAATGGTGCTGGGCAGATGATGCTGACTGATTTTGAGAGACTTGCCGAACATCAGATGTCCATTACCTCGCTGTGCATGACCGAGAGCGGCAGCCTTTGTAGTGGTTGTTTTTGTATAAGGTGCTGGTCTACGGCGAGATTGTTCAAACTGCATTTTGTACTAGTGGGCTTTTTCTTTTAATGAGGGGTATAAAGCAGGCAGTAAACCTGCTCTCTTCTTCCAGAACCGTGCTAACAATTGCAATGTTGGCACTGTTGGCACAATATATTGCTCTAATATGGGTGTAGTGATTTGTCCGTACATTGGCAGGGAATTGTCTACCCGGACGCCCCCTTTAGTGGACCTGCAAACTACAAGTTGAGGTAAGCTTCACGAAATAACGTGAATATGTCGTTGGTACTATAGTAGTGAAGAAAAAACATTATGAGAGACCAAAGAAAGAAACAAGACCGACAGAAAGAGAGAACGAAAGCAGAGAAAGAACCACAAGACTGAAGAAATAAAATATAGGAAGTAAAAATAATAAATAAACAACGAAAGAAAGAACACCAGAGAGCAAATAAATAAAGAAACAAGGCAACGAAGAAGCAAAGATCCAAACAAAAACACAAGACACAAGAACGAAAGAAAGATAGAGAGTAATGGAGAATGAAACAAACAGAGAGGATCGTTGCTGGCGGGGTCGGGGGGGGGGGGGGGGGCGGCCTCCATGGGAGGCTGAGGCAGACAGCCTCTCTTCAGGAGGGATCCTAGCAGAGGTGCGCTGGCGGCCTTATGCTAGAGCGGCCAGACATTCATCCAACCATGCATGGGGTAGAGGGGCTCCCAGGTGTGAGAGAGAGACCTAGATATAGGTATGTTTATCAATAGAGAGAGAGAGAGAGAGAGAGAGAGAGAGAGAGAGAGAGAGAGAGAGAGAGAGAGAGAGAGAGGGGAGACAGAGAGAGAGACCCATGCTTCCTACCTAATTCATTAGACTGATGGGGAACAAGCGGACATTTTATTTCCATGTACATTTCCAGCTGCACGCAATTCCCTCAAGCGCCGAGCACTTTAAGAAGCAATCTAAATCTCTCGCTCGCCTGCTTTTTTTTTTCGTAAACAGACCACACACATATAGAGAGCCAAACCGTTGTCTCACCAGGTGATCGTTATGTGGTTTGAATTTTTTTTTTTAATTGCAACCCATACCTGGCACACAGCAGGGAGCCTATATAGTCTAGTGGGGAAGACCATACTCATTTATCCACCCCTTCCATCTCAGTCCCGCCTCTCTCCAATTCCCCCTCCATCCCCCATCCGCTCTCCATCTCCCCTTCTCTCTCCCATCAGCTTGCATTTAGATAAGCGATGCTGGGCACACTGTTTCACTTTGCTATGATAATCTTCCCCCGTGTGAAGGTGTCGTTTCTAGATAAAGGGGGAGTGTGGGAGGGGAGTAAGAGCAATTGGTGAGGCATGTGTGTGTGTGTGTGTGTGTTTGTGTGTTTATCATGCAGCTCCAGGTGTAATGTGGCAGGGCAGATGATGCTGACTGATTTTGTGAGAGATGTGCCGAACCTCACATGTCCATTACCTCACTGTGTATGACCACGAGCGGCAGCCTTTGTAGTGGTTGTTGTTGTGCAGGGTGCTGCTCTACGGCGAGCTTGTTCAAACTGCATTTTTGTGCTAGTGGGCTCTTTTTGTTAATGAGGGAAATAAAGCAGGCAGTAAACCTGCTCTCTTCTTTTAGAACGGAGCTTACAGTTGCAGTGTTTATGCTTTTTGATTTTGCAGACCAGTAAATGTCGGCACACTATACTGTTTTAATATGGGTTTTACCTTATGCTTAAAATAATATACTGAAAAGGTTTAAAGAAGTGAAGAGAAAATAGCCGGGGGCTATAAATTCTACATCGTTTAGTTATATTTGTAGACACGTAAGTGTTGCTGAGAGTGTATGAGCTGTGTGTGTGTGTGTGTGTGTGTGTGTGTGTGTGTGTGTGTGTGTGTGTGTGTGTGTGTGTGTGTGTGTGTGTGTGTGTGTGTATTTGTGTGTGCTTGTGCGTGTATGTGTGTGTGTGTGTGTGTGTGTGGACTTGTCCATACTCAGGGATCAAGCGTTTTAGCATGGACAAAGCCATTGTGACAGTCCCCCTTGGAATGCTTTGACCAAATGCCAAGGATGATGTGGGGCTAAGGGATGGAGGTGGAGGCGGAGGAGGAGGAGGAGGAGGAGGGAGGCTGGTGTCATGCTGGGAATTAGGAAGAATCTGGGGCTTGTTGTCATGTTTCTCATGCTCCAGTAGTCCATATCACTGGCCATCATTTGTCTCCATGAGTAGCATGAGCTCATAGTAGGCTTGTGGGAAGGTGGACAGACCTGGAAATAATCGCAAGCTGCAATGTTTTCTTCCTCTTCCTGACCAGTGAGGAAAGCAGATTTCGAGCGTACAATGTAGCTGAACTTATTTCCGGGGTAGAATCCTGAGCATTGGAGAATATCCTCAATGAAGATACTTCTCAATGTTTCATAATGATCACCATGATCCATCGATGAATTAATGAATTCCTTGATGATATGTTCCGGTATATTTGTGAATTTATGGATGATTATTATGAAATCCGAGCAGCATCTTGGCTAGACCTTAAATAACCCATCCTCAAGGGGAAATGCACTATTCATCGATTTCTAAAAAAATATAAATCAATCTTTTGCTTGCCTCATAGTATACCTGAACTGGGCTTTACGAAATTCTGTGAAACATCCACTTTTTCTACTCAACGGTCATTACTGGACCACCTGGGCACACAGGGCACGCTCTATGGTTTTTAAAGCAGGGGTCAGCAAATGCAATGGGGAAAAAAAAAGCTGCTTAGCTCTGCTGGAAGTCAACTATATAGTCTGCTTTTGTGCTCTGCTGCTGGGAACATATATAATGAAGATGGAACTAGAAGCTTTGCTCTATGTCCATAATCCTTAAAAAGTACAGATGGTTCCGGAAGAGAGAGAGAGAGAGAGAGAGAGAGAGAGAGAGAGAGAGAGAGAGAGAGAGAGAGAGAGAGAGAGAGAGAGAGAGAGAGAGAGAGAGAGAGAGAGAGAGAGAGAGAGAGAGAGAGAGAGAGAGAGAGAGAGAGAGAGAGATGGAACTAGAATATCATCTATACTTCTGAGGCATTTCCAGAGAATTGAACTAGTTTATAATAAGAGCTATCTCATCTTCTGCCCTACAATCCCGACCACCACCACCCCAGCCTATTGTGCTGATCTTCACTCTCTTATTCTCTCGTTCTTTCTCTTGCTCTCCACCTGTTCCTCGCCATGCTTCACATCTTGTTCCAATCCCGGTCTTCTCCGGCAGAAGGCCCGGCGACAAACAAAAAATGCCAAGTCCCTCTGGTCAGGGATTATACACAAGGAATGAAGAGGAGGTATTTTGATGAATGATAACACGGAAAGAAGATACACCCCATCCAATCAAGCCTGACTAATTCAACTGGTGATGAGGATATTAACACTGCTAGGGTTATGGGTTGGATTCCCAAAGGCGGCCACCATGCTCAGGATGTAAACACCCACTGTATTGTAAGACTTTGGGGAAAAAGCGTAGATCACACCAAAACACAACAAAGGATTGAATGTGTTGTTGTTTCCAGAGTTGTTGTTTACTGCCTGCTGCTCATTCAACATCAGTATGGATGGCATGTTTGGTCTTATGGTCTTATCTGCTTTCTATTATCAATCCAACCCCACAATTCTTTACTTAGTATGCACCTAAACTGACCCCCACGTTAGGTTTTTTATTTATGGTCGGGAATAAGCAATCGAGGGATAATGAATCCGTCATCAAAGGATCCGCTCCAGGGGTTTGTGTTTATGTAAGAAACATCAAAAAACATGATACAAGATTTTGAACAAATTTGAAACAATTAGACAACTTTGAATGATTATCGATCGTCTATGAGTCAATCAGGCACCACTTGTAACATATAAAACAACTGCTTCACATGGGGTTGGACAGATGGGCGGCGGGAGATCCTAAATGCTGGTTAACAACTAATCATTTGGCAGACATGCGATACAGAGAGCCTCAATTAGGAGCTGCCATCCGGCTTGCCATCATCTCTCTTCTCAGAGTAAACCTCTGCGGCGTGTTGGAGTCTTTTTAATGTATTTAAAAATAAACAGCTAGAATGCAG